>NC_069137.1:19720569-19813069 GCF_026914265.1 Mya arenaria
ATCAGTTTAATAGTAATGCGTGTTCTGTTCTTACTTTTTAATTTACAGCATGTCATATTTTATTGATATCAAAACCTGCATTTAACGCATAGTCTGTTAAACAAAATGCTACCAGGGTGACGTCAACAGGTTGTGTCGGGATTACGGTTTTAAATGTACCGATGCATGAGCCATTTGGAGATTCTTCAATAGTTTGTATTAAAAATAACTAAAACCATGTAATTACAATTCCATCCTGACGGATTTCATGGAGTACCGTCAATGGTGTGGATAGATAACTGTGTACGACTGATAAGCTAACGATTACTTGGAACAAGCTAACAAATGTTTTTAGTCTCGTCCACGTATTCCAATGTCCATATGTTTTTAAATAAATGTGAAGTGAAGCACATTGTCGAATGCTGCTGAAGTGTAAAGCATTGCTACGCTACACTACGCTTAATGTATGATCCGTTTAAAAAATGGTTGCAATGGTTATTTCAGTATGTGGCGGATCCGTAGTCTAGTGGTAACACACTTGACTATTAATCCAGGTGTCGCGAGAACGACTCCCCTTCGAATCACTAAAGATACTGATCGTCTTCCGGGAGGGACATTAAATGGGGGGGGGGGTCCTGTGTGACAGTGCTATACACTGGAACTCGTTAATAAGCAGGGTAGCTCTAACCAGGGTTACATTCTGTCTGTGCACTATGCTTCATCAACCTAAAATGCTTAACACTCTTAACGGAACACTCGCCGACTGGGCAAGGTCCGAGTGCGAGTAATAATAAGCTTACACACCACCTTATTGCAGTATAGAAATGCGATTAACGTTTCCTGTTCATTGATGAACACCATTCGAGGCATGACATATCACTTAAAATTATTTGTTACAGGCAGCAGTGTTACTGGTCTACATTTGTACGAGTTTTTGACATTTCGCCTTTAAACTGTATATTTGATAATTATTACCTGTGTGGCATAACATTTTCAAGCGTTATATGCTTTTAACTTTAGCGTGAATAGTGTCTGTAAACATGAAATAAGTGGCTGCCCTCTGTAATCCTAAGTGTTCATTTTGCAATTTTGTCAAATCCCGGTCCCTTGTCACTACTTAAGGTTACACAACGCTATGTGCAGTAAATTAGTCATTACTGTGTTAAATTAAATATTATATTGTTAGTGAGTTTTTTTGTTTTTTTTTCATTCGTAGCTTACGCTTGTGTCGTCACTAGGTGATTATTAAATAGTGAACACCCTTACGCTCTTTAACGCTATTTATTATCTGCTTTCGCGTTTTGCCTGACTGTTTCGATCGAGTTCTTAATTATCAATATATAACATATAAACATATGTCCTCAGTCTTTGAGAAACAATATATATTTAAACCAAGTATTTACGTTGTTAGGATTATGCACATAGTTGCAGTACTGCTCTAAATTTCTCTCGGCGATCGAGTGTTTAGTATATATTTTACGAACTATATGATCCACACATACTTACTATTGTGAAAACTGTCTAATTCTGTTTTACTAGTTATATCTGTTCAAAAACTTTTAAAGTAAACAAGAGTCATTTAATTTCAGATGCATCTGGAAATCGACTTAAATAAAGGAAACGTAAAACATAAATCATTCACCTCAAATTCTCATCTGTCAGCTTTTTAATCGTTTCTTCCTGCCTAAAAGAAACATATATACAGCACTATAATTAGAATAAAACTAAGCATTTAATTTATCCGATTGTACTGGACTCCGTATGCTGAATAGAACGGTTTTCAATTTAACATAGTCACTTGATTTGCATAGGGCATGTTTAATGAATGAATAGTTATAAATAAATCATTCATCTTAAATTCTCATTTTGTAGAATTTGAACCGTTTCTTCATGCCTGAAAAGAAGCATTTAAAACATATTTTAATAGAATATTTTCTATTTAAGAATTAGTAAGTGTCTGTTTCTTATAATACAAATGTTTATTTACTATTTTTTCAAAACCTGGTTCCTTTTCGCTACTTTAGGTAACATAACGCCCTGTCAAGTATATGAGGCTCTACTGTGTTAAATACAATATAATAGTGTTAGTGATCAATCGAATATAAGAAACAAGTGTATATCTTTTATTAATTCATAGCTTAAATGTGTGTCAAAACTAGGGTATTATTAAGGAGATGGATGGTACCCCTACACTCCTTGTAGTAATTGATTGTTTCTTTTCTTGTTTTGACTATTTGTTTCGATCGAATTCTTCAGTATCAGTATAGAAACATAAGTTGTCATTTTAACATGTTTGAAAAGCAATGTATATTTTACCCAAGTATTGGAATTTTAATTGTTTTCTTCATTTTAATTTCAGGCACATTTCTATTAAAATGATTTGACAGTTGTTATGTTTATGTAGATATTTGGAGGTCAGATCATAGTTTATCTCGGCGATTGAGTTTACAAAATATATCATGTGACCAAACATACTTAATACTCAAGAACACTGTTCTATTCTGTTTTATATAGCTACCTCTGTTAAAAACCTTTCCGAACAAGCGGGAGCCATTAAATTTCAAATGCTTTTTTAATCGATTGAATATAAGTACTGTGTTATTTTGTCATATGTTGCATATTTGAAATGAATCATATTTTATATGAATATGTCCTTAATACAGACATACAAGGACTGTATAAACTCAGAAATGCAGAGGCATGTACGAAACAGCACAGTGAATGATTAATAAAGGAGTAGTAAAGCAGAACACATTCAAAACATATTATTTAAAAAAAAAACTCGACATCACATTTATTGGATTTGGTAGGTTGAGCAAAGGAGTATTGCAACACATATATAAAGTGGTATCAGCAACATCAGCAGTGGCAGTAGTATTTGTAGTTGTAGCATCAGAAGCATTATTCAAGTTTCAGTGGCACCAGTTAAACGTTATTAAGCAACGTACATACAAATTATAAGTATAAATGTATATGGACGATTAAGAAATAAACACATCAATAAACATGAAATATTGAAAGCGGTATCGAACATATATACGTTTTGCAAGTGATAAGGTGAATCGATACCTTCTACTAATCGCTAACTCACATGCAATGCTGCGAACTCAATCGCACCAACAAACACGGGTATGAAAATGTGCCTGCGTAAGCAAGTATTTAAGATGCCAACGTGGAAAGAATTTGTCGAAGAATTGAACTCAGGTAATTAGCTTGAATAATTTAGTCTTCATTTTCGAACATCCAATTTGTTTGAAAAGTAAAGTTACACAATAATATGAAAAGATGTACATATATTTATTCGGGATATTATTACTCATTATATGTAATTTAATATGTGCTTATTTATTTAGCAGTTTTAAGATATTCAAACCTTTAACATATATGAATAAATATATTTTTCAAGAACGTTAGAAAATCCCTACATGCATACGATTGTATGTAGTCTAGATGTTAATACTTATGTTTACGAAAGTTAGCATAAGTACGTATAGTTGATATAGTTGTTCTGATCAAAGCACATATAGTATCATGTGATAATAATAATGTCAATACAGCAACATCGTTTTGATATTGCTGTATGGATAGCATAGTGTGCCAATGTCTACTGTCGTGCATGAATGAATATGTTTTTTTTTTTAAATTTTCATTAATGTGGTAACTAGATTGGTAACAAGATTGTCGGCACAGAGTGTCTGAGATAGACGGCCCGGTATTCATAATAAGTCGTATAGCTTTATAACAATTGCGGCCACAGAAAAAAACAGGCGTTCTATCAGGTTGAATTTCCATGAGCGTATTGAGTTCCGGATCACCGGACTTACCATGCTGATTTAAAATCGGATTTGATCTTGACATTCACGATCGGAAGGCACAACATTTCATGACGCGACAATTCGAGGCGTTCATGATAAAAATTTCATAGGATTTGTAATAAAAATAGGCAGCAGTGTGAGTGGTCGATATACTTTACAAGTTTTGGTTAACTGTCCGGTATTTTTTTTTAAATGAAAAATATAACACACGCTACAAACTGTTTGTCAAGTTCATCAAGCTGTACTAAAATATCATATTGTGAGTAATCGATACAATTTAAAAATTGTTTACGTTTTTGTTGATTTAAAGTTGACATTTGTATCGTATTTGCATTCTATATTTTACCATACTGCATCCTAATGCACATACAATGGCATTGTTATCTCACATAATACATGTCACAATAACAGGTAATACATACCGTAAAACTACACCCTCTTTACTTTGATGAAGTTCTTTCATCTTTGAGTTGTCATCCTCCAATCTGAAATGTTACCTAATTAAGCAAACATGTATATGTTAATTACCTACTTGTTTTATTTAGCCGCCAACAAATACCCAGTAATATAAAGCATTTTTATTTCTTTGTCATTGTATTTACTGATTCCTTAAAAAATTGCTGTCAAATGGTGAATCTCATCATCCAAACTTTTAGCTGAAAAGTTTGAAAAAAAAACCCATATTTCTGACAATGTTGAATGATTAGTTTGCTTTTTAATTCATGAACAATATCTGTGAAATGATGCAGTATAGCGGATACATATGACCATAGTCATAACACCTATATGTCATTTTGCGTAAACAATAGTATATAGTAACATATGTAGATGTTTTTTTAAAAGCATTAGAAATACACTTGTCAGGTCATGCTTTTCGGTGGTTTGTTTGCAAAGAGTGGTGGTAGATATGCATTCTAACATAAGTTGCTATTTTTTCGAAATAAAATTGAATTGTTTCTTCCAAATAAAGCCCGTTTGTCTATGGAAATCAGTACTAATAAATAATAATAAATGAAGAGGAGCAATAAATTAACTTTTCTTTGTTTAAGCTTTTATTTTCGCTTCGTCATACCAAAAAAGAACACATTTAAAAATGTTATTACATTATCTAAACGTTTATTCAATCCGATTGGCCTAGACACCATTTGTTGAACCAAACAGCAATTTAACATTAAAGTGTAGAACAAACACAAAAATATTTGCGACCAACAAATGTTCAAGCCTATTTCAAAGAAGATAAATTCATAATAAGTAGCGTATGACATGTTTTACAAGAAAAAGAGTCGTACAACATAAATAATTTACCTCGAATTCTCACAGGTCAGCTGCCTAATATGTGCTTCCAGCCTTAAAAAAATTACATTTAATACATGTTATTAGATAATCTATACGTTTAATTGTTTTATTTAGCTAGAGACCGTATCCTAAATCACACTGCGCTGACATTATCATATATTTTGCAATGTGCCTGATTAAAGAAGGAGAAGTGCAACATAAATCATTCACCTCCAATTCTTCAACTCCAGATTGTGAATTGTCTCTTCCGGACTGAAACGAACGAATTTGAAATATATAATTACATAATCTAAACATTAAATCCATCTGATTTTCCTGGACAAATCATGATGAACCAAACAGTATTTTAACACATTTTTGAAGTGTAATGTTAAAAAATCTCAATATCTCAAAGCCTATTTCAAAGATGATGAATTGATAATAAACAGCGTTTGAAATTTGTGGAATGTTGTATACAAAAAAGCTCTAGATTAATTGAATAAGTTGTGTTCCCTTTTGCAACAGTTTCTTAAATGTACAAAAATAACTCAGCATAGGTTAACTCTCCTAATATGTATTCAAGTGTACTGTTTATTTAGGAAACCCAACACTAGCGTTATGATGTTTGAATGGATATGATGGTAACAGTGCACAGACAAAAACGGTTGTATGTTCTCCGTCCTAAACATATTTGTTGTACAAAGTAAGCAAGTGTGCATACACAATAATGTTGTAGATTGCAACATTATGTTTTTGTTCGATTATCATAACCGTTTTAATTTAAAAAATACACATGAAATATGGTACACTATATTCAATGTAAACATTCCTTTAACGGAGTTCTCTTTTTTAAATGGTGACGTCACACATGCTAACGAACAACTTCATGTTATTTGTTTTAAAAGGTAATGTATTTAATAAATTCATATATGCATTAACATGCACTATGTTGATAAGGATTAAAACGGAAGCATAACTCATAAAGTTTCTCTCCGTGGAAATTGAATTACACGTTTTGCATAGGAAGAAAGTTATATAATTTCCTATGCATGTAGTTATATTGTAAATGAAATCTTGTTAATACATGCAGAAATGTCTCAAATGTACTTTATAATGCCTTTGTTCATCCGTATAAATATACTTTTAGGCATTACATATAGATAAAGGTGACGTCAAACCGACTTACGAACAGTTTTATTTAATATGTTTAAAGATAACGTATTTAAAAAATGCATGCATACACAATGTTAATAATGATTGAAACGAAAGCATGTCTTATAAAGTTTCTTCGTGGAAATGTATTTGCACGTTCTGCATATGTCACAGTGTGTTTATTGATATTCATGTAACCCTTACTTTTATTTGTTGAAATAAAGAAACAACTATTGTATTGCCACTTGAGTTATTATTTTATCTCATTCATAATAAATCTTTAATAAGTTGGAATGTTTTGAACATCATTGTGTTCACTGGGGTGCTAAGCTACCCTCTGCGATAATTCAGTGTAGAGTCATTTATGGTAGTAAAGTACTTACTTTGTCACTTAATACCTGCATGCAAATACTCTTGTTATTATACCCTATACCTTATGAACTTAATACTACAGATGGTCAAGCGTGAATAGGGTGGATCTGTGCCATTCTATGCTTGACACTTTATGATAACGCATCGTAATAATATATATATTATACATATGTATTGCAGGTATGTTTATTGTTATCATTTTAACACTACCAATGTTTTGTCATTTGTATCATATAGTTAAGTAATTTGCATTGATAAATTTTGCCGCAGAACATTATTCTTTATATTATACGGTCATTCTATGCTTGACACTTGCTGATAACGCATAGTATTGAAACATATAGTCCGAACGTTGAAAGTTTAACGGACAAAGGAGATTAGATAACCTATAAATGAGTCAATATAAGTGTCATATACCATTGGTTCATAGTAATAGGTTCGCGCTCGTTACAAATGATTTCAATTACTTTTGGTTGCAGAAACTGCTGAATGAATTAAACAAAACATTGTATAAAATGTCGTCGTCATAATTTAACTCCGTTAAAGTTTAATTTTCCGACTTTGCACTTATATACCAGATATCGACTTGGTATCTATCCTATTCATTTTCTTATTATTATCTTTCTGTGATTTAACTGTTGTTTTTTTTTAAAAAAAGTAAGCTTTCTTGATCTATTTATACGTGTTCGCCTACGTTATCAATTTTTAAATGAGTATTTAATTCTACTTTTAATTCTACCCAGCCGAGTACAATCGTTTATAAACCCTTGTTAATATCAAGTCGACATGCATCTTGCAACAACTCCATATTTAGATTAACAATGGTATTGATTTGAATTTTTCAACATTTCCTGACTCGACTTGTTTAAAACAATGACATAGAGTGAGCTTTATGGAGTAGCTGAAGCATTATACAGCATTGTTTGAACTGATTGTTTGAGAAATTTGAAACTTTTGTTCAGTTCAGTTAATAATGATTGAAACGAAAGCATGTCTTATAAAGTTTCTTCGTGGAAATGTATTTGCACGTTCTGCATATGTCACAGTGTGTTTATTGATATTCATGTAACCCTTACTTTTATTTGTTGAAATAAAGAAACAACTATTGTATTGCCACTTGAGTTATTATTTTATCTCATTCATAATAAATCTTTAATAAGTTGGAATGTTTTGAACATCATTGTGTTCACTGGGGTGCTAAGCTACCCTCTGCGATAATTCAGTGTAGAGTCAGTATGCAAATACTCTTGTTATTATACCCTATACCTTATGAACTTAATACTACAGTTGTTCAAGCGTGAATAGGGTGGATCTGTGCCATTCTATGCTTGACACTTTATTATAACGCATCGTAATAAAATATATATTATACATATGTATTGCAGGTATGTTTATCGTTATCATTTTAACACTACCAATTTTTTGTCATTTGTATCATATAGTTATGTAATTTGCATTGATAAATTTTGCCGCAGAACATTATTCTTTATATTATACGGTCATTCTATGCTTGACACTTGCTGATACCGCATAGTATTGAAACATATAGTCCGACAGTTAAAAGTTTAACGGACAAAGGAGATTAGATAACCTATAAATGAGTCAATATAAGTGTCATATACCATTGGTTTATAGTAATAGGTTCGCGCTCGTTACAAATGATTTCAATTACTTTTGGTTGCAGAAACTGCTGAATGAATTAAACAAAACATTGTATAAAATGTCGTCGTCATAATTTAACTCCGTTAAAGTTTGATTTTCCGACTTTGCACTTAAATACCAGATATCGACTTGGTATCTATCCTATTCATTTTCTTATTATTATCTTTTTGTGATTTGACTGTTGTTTTAAAAAATTTAAGTAAGCTTTCTTGATCTATTTATACGTGTTCGCCTACGTTATCAATTCTTAAATGAGTATTTAATTCTACTTCTAAATCTACCTAGCCGAGTACAATCGCCTATATACACTTGTTAATATCAAGTCGACATGCATCTTGCACAAGTACTGTTTCAACTGTCGACATATAAGCTGAATAATTAAACGGTTTGCCACTTTTACTATATACATCCTTTGCATATACTGATTAAGCCTTTAGAACATCTCTCCCGACACTGGTCTATTTTGTAATAAGTTAGTGTTCTACTTTATCAAAAAAAAATAGCTACGTGATTTTCAGCCGTGCTAATAAAACAACTCCATATTTAGATTAACAATGGTATTGATTTGACTTTTCAACATTTCCTGACTCGACTTGTTTAAAACAATGACATAGAGTGAGCTTTATGGAGTAGCTGAAGCATTATACAGCATTGTTTGAACTGATTATTTGAGAAATTTGAAACTTTTGTTCAGTTCAGAAAATAATCTGAATGGGAATGTTCATAAAAGCTTGGCACATAGCCTGTAATTATTGTCAAATATATGTACCCAGACACATACATAGAGAACACTAGGTTAGTGCCGAGGATAGAAGAAGTTCATCTGGCAAGGCGGGGAATTGATCGGGTGAACTGTTCATTTTTTTTAATACGCCTATAGTCAAAGTCATTGCATTTTATACGTCAATATCAATTCAAAACATAAAAAAACGTTTAAAAGTGCATAAACATAGATCAGTCACCAAACATTATGTGATTATATAACGATTATTGCGCAAATGACAGAGTAAAGTACCCAGGTCATTGTTCATGATCACGAGTGTTTACAAACAATCACCACATGTTAAATGGATTTAATCCATATTGATAGTGTTGGATGTTCAGAACTGCACCGGCAAAGAGATCATTCATTTCTGTTGTGCGATTTTGTCATTCACCACAGAAATGGAATTAACTTTCGTTAAATGCTGCACAGTTTCCAGCATTTGCGAGTGGGGTAAGATTTTCACATCACATGTAGATTTTCTGGTAGATTGTTTTGCCAGTGTCATTATTATGCAGAGTGATGGGACTATATCGGCGATGGATTGTTAATGTCGGTTGTTGGTGGACTATTGATAAGATATTGAAACATTATTTGTGCTTTTCCTTTGACATTTCAGAATAGAAAAAAAAATCCGTTTTCGCGGTCACATGACCAATGGACTGTAGATAAACATCCCGTGGTCTACTATACTAATAAACTAATATTTACACGGCACCTTGTTATTGGACCGATTTGTATGCAAGTGACAGGATGAATGTAAGATATGAAGCAAATTGAATTGCGATGCTAATTTCAAAATAGGCAATTTGAAGCTTGTGGCTAGACTTAATTTATCACATGTTATACATTGTTTCCAGTCTAAAAAGCCGTCACGTTTTTTTTTTGTATTACACATGTGTAATATAGCATTATTCAGTTCTATTGGTCAGGAAAATATATCACCCCGCATGTTTGTAAACAGATTAATCGGCAAAACAAATTGATTATTGCTAGTATTCCATCAAGTTATACGTTTAATTCTGACTTTATATTTATGCTGAAGATTTATTTGAATACAGCATTCCATCGAATGCTATCTGTTTGTATATTTATGTTCAGTTATTTTACTCTCCTTTTAAACATTTAGGATAAGCCTACTTTATTATTAATAATAATTGTCCTACTTTATCAATTCTTGGATGGATATATTAAATTCTACTTTTGTTTCTACCTAGCCGAGTACAATCGTTTATGTGCACTTGTTAATATCAAATCGACATGCATCTTGCATTAGTACTGTATTAACTAACCTAAAGTCGACATATAAGTTAAAGAGTTCATCGGTTTGCCAATTTTACCATATATATCTGATGCATATACCTTTGATTAAAATTATTCTGCAAAGTCAAGTAGATAACTATTGTGAATATGGCAATAACAATAATACTCACATGTGGAGGAAAAACGGCAATTGAACATGGACGTTAAAATTGAACACAATATACTGTTAAAGCATTATAAACATCTTACCGGCACAGGTCGATTTCACAGGAAGTTATTTTACTACTTTATCAAAACAATGGTCAAGAGATTGGCATCCGTGTTAATAAAACAAATCCATATCTAGATTTACAATGATGTTGATTTGGCCTTTTCAAAATTTCCTGACTTATGCTTACATTTGTTTGAAACATGGTTGACATAGAGTGAGCCTTTTTTTGGTTAGCTCAAACATGATACTGCATTGCTTGGACTTATTGTTTTCGCAATTTGAAACTTTTTGTTCAAAAAGAAATCCGCGTTGGAAGGTTTACAACAGCCTGCCACATAGCCTGTATTATTTGTCAAATCTTTGTACCCAGGAACATGAATGTTAAATATGAAGCAAATTGAGTTGCGATGTTAATTTCAGAAAAGCATTTGTTTCTGCTGGTGGCAAAATTTATTATATATCTTTAACTATTAATAAGCTTTCCTCCTTCTACTTTTATTTCCAGAATTAGCATTCATATAAATAATTACATGGAATAAACGATACATTTTATTGCATTGACCTAAATTCACACAACAGAAAAAGATATTTACAATCTTAGAAGGAACTTACATGTCAATAGAGGGGCTGCTATGAATAATTTGGTGTTTATTGTTGTGATCACAATGGTATGTGTTGGTCACCACTTTTTTTCGGTCAAGTTGCAACGGGCGTGATGGTTATTCAATTTATACCTATGAAGAAGTCATGGTATTGACTTTTTGTGCCATCGGAACAAGTTAGCAGAATAGCCACACTTTATTGACCATCAATAGATATTGATTTGGGTTATTAAGAAAAGAACAATGATGTTGATTAGGCTTATTTAGCATGTATTGACCTTGGTGTTCCCGCGCTGAGGAGTCTCACGATAAATGGAAAATCCTAATGTAACGTATGGTTTCCGGTAACGAAAATCTGCGTTAACTACATCCTATACGCATCTTACACACTGAAATAGATGTGTTGCAATCTTAAAGCCTAATGTAAATATGCAATCATATATTTAATACTACATATTCATTTCTGACAATGATTAGACATCTAAAATTCTCAAATACTTATTTTAACCGAAAACTGTACAAGACTGTGTTATAGGTGAATAATTCATGAAGCAGCTATCACCCAAATGAACGATTACTTTGCTGTTGTTAAAACTTAATTCGAATGGACAAATTTTAGCAATGCTTTGAATATAACCTTTCCGGCTTGAACATGAACATTAATTGAGTAGTTTGGAGAAGATATTCATGATAGAATAGCAATTTTATGTAAGTATAGATGCATAATCATTATTGAAAGTAGAAGTTGAACTGTGGCATTTGGTTAAATTGGCCTTGTCGATGGATTGACATTTGGGGTTTTGTCACGAGGTTTCTTGGTAACATTCTTCTTTCTAAATTCTATCATGGCTATCAGTGAAATATTATATTTGCATGTTCACATATCATAAGGTGCACTTAATTTCACAGTATAGTCCAGCACTGGATACTTGTGTGAGAGAGGAGCGAGCACGGAGGGTTCAAATCAAGTACCATAGATAACAACCATTTATGTGAGTACAGAGAAACATGATGTGCATCAATTTATATAAATGACTGTGTATTTTATTCATTTAGTTATTTTTACCAAAGTATTTGTGTTAGTTTAAGACTGAACTGCCAGACTTTCATATGCCAGGAGAATGAGCTATCTCATTGATATCATTACAGGGACATATCATTTAATGATATATATGTGAAAGGTAGATGAGATTATTGCTATTATTTAAACGTTAATTTGTACTTAATATGTTTTTGTTGATTTGATATATTTCAGGGTTTTGTATACCTTCAGTCATGACCCATTGATATGTATACAGACAGAATGACAGTGTAGTATACTCTGTATGTAATACCTAAATAAGCAGAACAGTATCTGAGAGGAGTTTGATTTGTGCATCCGGTGTCGGTTACATACCATTTATGTGGTATTCGATTGCATTGAATTTCATTTTTACTAATATAAAGACATCTTGAACGTTATATCGTCTTTTCATTATAAAACTCGATGTTAAAGTTTCCGAACTTGCCTCGTACATAGCTTATGTACGATTTTTAATATATTTTTACCTTTTCTAGAGCATAAAGAAAAGGAGACAACCTATTGATTCTAGGTAAGAATGTCTGTGGACTGTAAATGTGAAAGGACGAGACAAGCGGTGTTGTTTTAAACATTCCTGAAGTTGTATGGTAAAGCCGCATAACTATGTATGGCAATTGTTTTAAGTAAATCAATCAGTTGTACAAGAACAACAATAAGTTAGCTGTTATGTATTGTAGATATACGAGGATAAGACAAGTGTTGTGTCGTAAAGTTTGTTCTAAAGTTGTATGTTAACCCGCCATAACGAACATTATCAAACAAATTTTGACCGATTTTGATTTTATGTCTACATTCACATACTTTTTTAGAAGGTAAACTATTTAGGTAGTAGGTAATTTAGAATGCACAAAATGTACGTTGCGATGTATTCAGATTTTTATTTGAGGAAATACTAACACTAGCTCTACAATTAATCAGTATTTTATGTCATTAGAAAGTATAATGCATACTGATGTTCTACATGTTATCAGACAGGAACACTTTTTTACCTGATCATATATGTTTAATACACATGTAAATATACAGTAAAATTAAAACTCAACAATGAAACTTCTTTTAACTCCATTGTCATATCCGTTCCATTGAAAAAAATGTAAACATGCAATAGTTTACGATATATCCAACGTTTGCATTCGAGAAAAACAACATACATACCTTACAATAATTTTCTGCATCCTGAAAGTAGAAAGACATACATCAATAGGAACGAGGTCGAATCTTATTACCCACCATTATACCTTCTATTTTCATATAAAATATACAGGCGATCAAAATCCGTTTAATTGCGAAAATACCATCAATAATAAATGTGGATATGTTGATGCATGTTTTGGGCCCTTATATTTTGCAACTAAAATGGGTTTCTTCTTAAATTTTTATTTACTGGGTTTGTCCCTGTAGATTTCGTTGTATAATGTAACTTGGTTCTAGTTAACGTGTAAACTTTATACCTTATTTATGACGTTTAGCTACAATTATACCTGGACAGTGATATATTGTGAGCATTGCTAAAATAGACTTTGAAAACTTTAAAGTATGAAATATATTAGCAAATGACATTGCCAATTCAATCGAAACACGTCTATGTTGTGTTTTCGTCTGATATTGAGTTTGATAAGTAAGTGGCGATGGTGAATGAGTTACGAATACGATGCTTAAAGCTGGACAATTAAGTGTAAACGATGGCCACCGTAATAGACGGCAAAAACACGTTTTATTTTTAAGTATAATGTTGCTGTGAAAAAGATAGGCTAGTGAGATTGGCGCAGAAATATAATCCGTCAACTGACCTTTAAATATAAATACTTCAGTGTCTTTTTACAGTACTCTGAGCAGAGTATTTTGCAGGTTTGGTTTCAGACAAGAGTAAGGATGAATGCAGAAATATTTCTACGTAATTTGGGCATTACATATGAGGTTTAAACAAAGCTTTTCCGTGCATCATGTGTATGTTGCATGCTTTTTACAGTTCATAGTAAATAATTGCCTATTATTTGTTTATGGCTGGGCGTACTGCATTGTGTTTGTCTATACTTTAACTCAATTTTTGGAACGGTAAAAGTAGGCGGATATTAATTGTTCAATACTTTGCGTGCATATAACCGCACTTTTTCGCCGTTCTTGAAAGCATGGTACAACACATTAAAATTTAACACATACACAAAGAATCATTTTCCAATACTCGGTTTTAAGGAGTAGTAAATAATACATGTTACTTTGTACTTGGACATATAGCGATCCACCTTGTCTTACCTAAGCAATATATATGTATAAGGTGATAGTAAAGATTATAAAACTATAAACATTGAATACTTTGTTTTACGAATTGAACCGGTATTCGATGATACCATATGCATTGTATAGCCTGTCAGTACAATGTATTCTTAATGTAATTACGTTATTTCTTTTATAAAATAGGAAAATATCATTTACAGAATATAGACGAGGTAATGGGATTGGAAATATTTGGCCCCTTGAGAACACGTCCGCATCATTCGCGGAGGTAATATTTCGTACGAATAAGTACATAAATAAAATAATTTTATCTAATAATGTTTGAATTTTATATTTATATTTAAATAAAAGTAAGAACAAACTGAAATGAAGACTAGTTGTCGAGTTCATCGCTGCTCAGTCATATTCATCGGCACGATGACGTAAATCAATGATATGTTTAGATTATACTAATGAAGCAGGTCTTTCCTTTCTGTGAAATTGCTATAAAACAAGTACAAGGGAAATATTAAGATCCTTAATAAAAAGGCCTATTATTTTCGTCTAAGACTATTTTATCTATACCATGCCGTGTAGCTTCGTGTTATCTTTGATATTCCCTTTTATAAATAAAAGGAAAACCGGAAAGGTATATACAATTTACCAGTACAAGTATGCATCCGAGTTAAATGGATGCAAAAACGTGCAAAATAAAGAAAAAACATATTATTTTCAATAAATGTATTTGTTTTCTTTTGGCTGAATAATATTATTATGTTCTACTTTAATTATGATCTAATTTCCTTGCGTACATGTATTTAAATTGTACCCATTTTATCTAACAGCATGTCAAATTGTCGTTCAACATATATATAATCCCGAGTCTTCGTTACCTGTTATGTTAGACAACCTCGTGCAAATCGGTTGAATTTCAAAAGGGCCAATTTTGCCACTCGTTTAGTTGTTTCGAGCCTAGTTACCCCGTAAATAATTAATGACAGATTATTTTAGTTGAAATTTGTCTGAAAATTGTCCTTCTTTGACATGTAACAACTACTTTAATAATGACACATTAAATTATACATTCTTCAATTGAAATCGTTTATGGAAACAATGCCATTCCCACGATATAAACGTTATACTTCAACGTTATACTTATCAAATATGCGTTGATAATACAATTGGAACATACTGCGTCGAGCCTAGTAGTCAAAAATTTAATTCAAACACTGCTATGGTGATCACCCGAATGATATTGAACGATATACTCAAAACACACAATCACCGCATAAAGACCACACGCATCATTAGCCATATCAGTAGCACGATGGAATTTCCGATTCTGAACGGATAGTAAAACACGACTCCAATCGAGCTTGAGATTACTTTGGGTTTAAACTAGGTAACATGCGCACAGCGTCACACATTTGCAAACGGTTATCGATCGGTTCAAATTTACCTAAACAATCCTCATAACTTCCTAAGATAGTGATTGTCGAGGTTCAGTATTAGTGGACTACTGATAATGTATTGGAGCACCGTTTGTGTTTTTCCTCTGTCATTTTCGAAAAGAAGCTCGTATTCCTGTGAGATCAGCTTACTGTAGATAAACGTCAAGTGTTCAACTAACCAACAAAGCTGCACTTTCGACTATTCATACGTTCAAGGTAAATAACAAAATAACCAATTCGATGTCCGTTGAATGTTTTTGCAGGAATTACTTTGTATCTTCAAATGCATTAGTTCGGTTGTTTCTATGAATACGTATAACTGTTAAAGTAAGTGACATTACCTTGTTTAAAATCGGAACCAAGGCAATTCATAGTTTAAAGCTCTATAGCTTAGAACAATACTACAAGTTAACCGATTTTCTACTTCAACTTTTTTAAATGCTGCATAAAGGGAGGTTTAATTATCATAGTGTTTTCTGCTGTTGACATGTAAGGGAATGTGCACCTTTATAAATTGCTCACTCATGCTTTATTCCGAGGCAAATTGCCTAACAGTTTACATAACAAACTTGCAACGGCGAAGAAATAATCATTTGAAAAAAAAAAAAACTTTGTTAAAGTCGTTTACGTGAAATGTAATTCACATTGATAAATAAAATATTATGTAAGTTATCAAACGCTAAATTAAGATTGCTGGTATCCAAGACAAAGCAAATATGCATATATGCAAACTTGCAACGGCGAAGAAACAATCATTTAAAAAAACAAAAAAAATTGTTAAAGACGTTTACGTGAAATGTAATTCACATTGATGAATTAAATATTATGTAAGTTATCAAACGCTAAGATTGCTGGTATCCAAGACAAAGCAAATATGCATATATGCATACGTGACTCAGTACAGGATAATCTCAACAAATAAAAAAAAAACATTATCATATAATACCATCTTTTTTCAACGCAATATTAATGCGCTAAAATTTGATTAAATGGTTCATCAAAATAAAACCTAAAATATGTATATCCTTTTGGCGCTATTTGAGCTAGTTATAACCATAAATGTGATATTCGTTTGCAATGATTTGTATTGAACTAATTTAAACACATTTAGAACGGATTTTCGTATATTAACTCCATGTTAAAAATTCCGAATTTCTCGTACATACACTTGAATTACTTTTTTTCTAAATACATAACGGATATAAAACAACATATTATTAGTTAATTTCTAGGTTGTCTGAGGAATGTTGATGTTTAAGGGCAAGACAAGTGTTGTTGTGTTATACCGCCCTGAAGTAGTCTATTAACACGGCACTACTAATTATGGCCATTGTTTTACATCAAGAGATCGGTTGTACAAGCACAATTAAATTTTATTATTATGTACTGTTGATATACAAGGATAAGGCAAGTAATTTCATCGATATACTCTTCATAATTGCAACTTAATAAATCTAATACACCAAATTTAAAAGCATCCTATTTAGATCTCTAACTCGAAAAAAGGTACTTTATATTGAATATCAATCTTTATGATAAACGTGATGATTTTAATTTCAAAATATTTAATTAACCTTCGATAGATTGTGGTGTTCCTAGGTTACCATCATATAGTGTTTTATTACACAGTTGATAAGATTCGCTAGAATATGTTCAATGCTCATACAAAGCCCAAATTTATGTTTATTTCGAAACAAACAAATAATGAATTATTTAAGTGAGAACATTCGACATTGCTGCTATTATAAACGTATGGATAATAGTAAGGCTTATATTGCAACATCATTCTATTCTCCTTTCAGTATTGTTATAAACATATAACATAGAACAGTTAAGATACATCAAATACATAAAGCTATATTCACACTTTGAATTTTAAGAAACAATCAACACATTTTATTCAAATTTCGGCAAACTAAAATCCAAACATATCCAAACATTACATTATATCATGTTGGATCAGTGGACTGGAAATGGTAACTGGTGATATACATACACAAACACTAGAAAGGTTGCTTGACCTGCTTTAAGCATACAAGGGTTCTTCTGAAAATTCGCAAACGTTTAATATAAAATGAACATGTTAAACAATGTATTGTGCATTTTTACATGTGACATATTGTGGTAATTGTATACGAATATTAGATATGTCTTGCTTTCTCCAGCTCCAATACACTTATGATTCTTATACTAAAAGTTGAAAATCTGTGATAGTAGACGCTTAATGTTTCACAGACGTAACCGGTGCCAACAATGCTTTTTCGGTACAAGAGAAAACCTAAGACACAGTTAACATGAATAAAATCCTAAGTTGTAACAGCATGTGTTCGTTCCTCTTGCATTTACATTTAAATGATAAAACATTTAAATAAAATAGGCTATGACATATTCAACGTATTGATCTGAACCAGTTTTGCGATTTTGGAAGGGAATGGGTGTATGATGAAAGTAATATGTCACTCATCTTCATGTCATACTCAGTTTTATTCAACCCGTCTAGGAAATATGTAACTACACTCGCCAACAGCTCGAGTACTAATATATATTTGTGAACGCGATGAATAAAATTGTGTATTATGTGGCGACTCGTGACAGATCCTATTTATATAACGAACACAGTACTTAATTTGTACGTTTGTATATTTCCTACATAATATCGTTTGCATGATGATTGATTATAGATAGAGCCTTTGGGCTTAACTTGATCGTGTTATTATCAATTTCTTGCTACAATACTAAAACGATTGCTTAAAAGCTGAAATTCAAAAGCATACCAGACAAATATGATTCAGGTTTGAACCATGTACACATTATCCAAAGTACATTACAGTTATAACAAATATTTAAAAGTAGGTCCACCCAAAGCCGTTCATGCACAGGTTATTGCAAATCTGTGACGTCAAAAGCTTTCCTTTACTATGTTATATATACATATGACTGCTCATATAAGCTTCCTTATCTTAAATTTATTTGTCCATATCGGTTTTAAATCAACTCATGTGCTAATATAAGTGTTTAATGCTCTATAGTTTTTAAAATGTTATAAGCTTAAACCGACGCCCTATTTCAACCTCTTCAAAGTAACATAAAGGGACATTTCACGAACATGGTTTTCATTCGCTGTTGACTGGATTGTAAATATTTAAGTTAATAGACGAAGAAAATAATATCAGACATTAAAGACAACCCTTGATTAAACTTGGCTGAGTTTGCGAAATAATAATTGTGAAACATTTTACAAATTTTGAAAATGCTGAATAGCGCATTTGTTACTTCTGATGTAAATTATAGATCGAAATCCGGTTATAATCTGGACAACGAAACGTTTAAATTGTTGCAAACTTTTTTGTAAATTTGATAAAGCAAAGTCGCTTCCATATTTTTTTTTACATTTCTGATCCTATTTCAGTTTCAGCAATTAAATTAAGTTTGTTATATCATTCATTTTAATTTGGGATATATTGTATTCAATTCTAAGCATTGGATTCGAAACTAAACAACACGCGTATAAAATCATGCGATGATTCAAGCCTTTTTAACAGACGAAGATGTGTCATATACCTCATATTCAAAAGTATGTACATACTGTATGTATATCACATATATTATGTACAACTGAATACACAAGTCATTTTAGATCAGTCGAACGCAGTTTGAAAGTGTACAATTAGAAATAACTATATTACCTCGACCTGTTTTGATTGCATGGATATAATCACGCATAGTACAAGAAAACAAAATAATATAACTAACGTATACCATAGTTAGCTTGCTGAGCATTAACATGAAACCAAACACTAGAGTGCAACATCGTCTTCCTCCCTTTGGAAAGTGATGATCATATATTCAATTAGTTCTATGACAAATAAGTTGTCATGTTAGATAATACTTATGTGAACAACTACAAAAACAAACCCCGTAGCCAAAAGTTTGAAAACAAACTTAAACACTTCAGAAGTTGGTCTACATTCAACAGATAAGACATATGTTTTTTCCGACATGAACAAATATGTTGAATTCATCTTAACAAATGTAAAATCAGAGTAAAACTTAAAAAGAATTCAACATTGAAACATTACATGTTAGTTTCATAATGGAGCCAGTAAGAATGTATACATGGACTAGTTTACGATATATCCAACGTGTTATTTAAAATTAAAAAAAAATATACATACCATTGCAAGTGTTTCTTACTGAAAGTAGAAAGACATCCATCAAACGTAAATCGAGTGGAGTGTATATGATGAATTTGTGATGAGCATATACACGGAAAAGAGGTTTTGTTGACATATATAATTAATTATGTAAAAGCTTGCATAACAAAAAGGATATGACATATGTGTGCAGTGCACTGAAGAAACTTTAGAAAACTGGGTCACATGAAGTCATGGCTTTCGAAAGTGAGTTGTCTATAAAGTATTGTGCGTGTATATAGTTTGCTTAAAGTAGGGCGATTCTTTGAAAATGTATAGGACGCGAAACAGTTCCAATCAGTTGCAAGTAATGGCTCTGGCACATCGATCAATGTCGATGAACATTTTTAAAAAAGGCAGTCTAAAGCCAGGATACTGCGCAGTTATATAGAGACCGCTGGAGATCGTGTCATTTTATACATAAGATAATCCAAAGATAATCTATAATCTACATGAATCTCTTAGATAAAAGTAATTAATTAAGGAACCATTTCATAGGTTTGCATAACGGTTAAACTGTGTAACAGGTAACTTTCTCTTGAGGAGGTTAAATGCATGTGTCAAAAAATGTTAAAGAATTGTAACAGGAACATGCTATTGTCGGCCGTATATTTCTTCTTTCGAGAAGTATCCCAAGCGAGCATAAATTTTGCCGTTTTAGCTATTGGAGAGGTACCATGTTAACTGAAGAGAAGCATGTGACTCGAAAATAATACGACTATGTAAAGGTATACTGAAAGGCAATGTAAATTTGCACGCTCGTCAGCACATGGGGACTATATACAATTATTCACGTTTTGAAAAATATAAACTTCAGGACTATTGATTCCAGGAGATTGGTTCAAGAAATAGTAGTACTTCAGTACTTAGGTGGATTAGTTTGGCGGGACACTATTAACATGATTTCCTCGTGTTTTTGTTGGTATATGGGGGAAACGATTTTGTTTTCGTCACTCGAGGTTTTGTTTTTGGTGAAAAAGAAGTTATTTTGAAATGTCTGAAAGCGAAGATATAAATTTGATAATATTTCCCGCCCATCCCATCCTTTTGTTCAGGTTGATTTTCCTGTTACACGTGCTCTATTAACACGCATTTTTATTTTCATTTACAGAGTTCCACTGTTTGATTGCCTAGCATAAGTTAGTAACGTATTTGTTACTTTTATGATTTAAGATTTACCGTATGTTTAGTTTCGTTCCAGTTGTTTCATGATGTTTTCTAAGATACCAGTCATTATTGATGTTGCTGATTCTAAAGACGGACGTGGCAACGATTGACCAAGGTTACGATCCAGATGTGCTCAGACGCTATAACCAATCTTCCAGCATCCGAATACTGCCTTTTCCTGTGTACATGTTCACCAAATACATTGCCAATTCCTAAACTGTTTGTGTTGTTGTATTTTGAGATTAGTGAATAATTAGTTTACTCACGTATTGAGTGAGTAAGTTAATTTTCATTGTAATAAGATCGCTAGACCACGGCTTGAGGTAAACTATTTGACTAGCCATCGTCAATATCTTTAATACACTGAAACAATCTAGCATAACAATTACTAGAAATATCCTGGTATTTGTCTCTTTTTATATCCTTTAAGTGGTTCCTGAATAGTACATATATAGGGTTCCTGAATAGTACATATATAGGGTCACACAGTAAAAAATATTATCTTTCAAAATTTAAGAAACTCTTGTCATCAATCGAAATGGCTATAGCAAAGATATTTAAGGTACATCATTGGGAGGTAGCTT
This sequence comes from Mya arenaria, assembly GCF_026914265.1. NCBI lineage: Eukaryota > Metazoa > Mollusca > Bivalvia > Myida > Myidae > Mya > Mya arenaria. The sequence goes on from NC_069137.1 coordinate 19,742,354, forward strand.
TCTACCAAGCTTGTACAAATTGTGTCCTTGTTATCGAAACAAGTCACGCTCTAGGTGCTTCCTTTATAATCATTTATCAAAACTTGTTATTAATTATGTTGTCAATGAGTGCAATGGCTAGAACATTCGTTGAAAATACTTTGAAGTGGTCACTGCCCTTAGGAATATTTGATTACGTGTATACTCTTATACAAGAACAACTGTTAATATGATCTACCGATGAACTGGAATGGCTATAGTTAACGCTTTAGTATTTTTTACAAATAGCCCATGAACTAATGCATCGTTTCTGCACTTCTACAAATGAAACTTATTTTGATATATGGAAAATGGAATGTCCTATGTACCCGCAATTTCCAAGCCAAGAGTTAAACGAGAATAACAAGGAATTAACGATTACAATTAAGATGCTTGGTAAATGTTTTAGCTTCATGATATCAAGGACAAATGTCACGGGGAAATAAACACAAGTATTGATTCAATAACTTACTATTTTTTTACAACATTTAAACGATATTGGCTTAGGAGTTACAAATATACGATCACACAAATTTAATCAGGATATAATTAAATAATTGTTCTGACCCATAAAGGTGTAGTTTCACTTTGTCAACCATTCGTTTCTTACTAATGTTTGTGCAACTCATGCTACTGTTTCTGTAAATATTAATTAAAATTTAAATTTGATTTAAACGCCAAATAAATGACTGTTGTGTTTTATCTCGGTCGAAAATCAGTTTCGATGAAAAAATACACCGTAAAGATTTTAAATTAAAGTAAGCTCACACTTAAAATACCAACATATCATGTTGTGCTTCATTAGTTTTAGTAACTTTTTATTACGTCACTGTCAGCGGCCTTCCACTCTTTTCATATATATATATTTAAAAAAAATTGCCAAAAAATATTCTGGTCGAGAAAGTAACAGGAGCTAGCTATTAAGCCCGTTTAATACAACATATGTTTTTAATGGTTATTTTAATTGCATTTTATTTACGTTTTTTTCATTTATAATTTAAACAAAAGAACGTATTACATCATTTTGTCAACCATGTATCGGATATAAATACCCAAATATAGCGCGATAAGCATGTGAAAAATACGATGATGACGATATAAATAATATATATAATTATTTATTGTCTTCAAAGGAAAACTGTTTATGCATTATAGTTTAGCCGCACGGTAGTTATAAAGTAGTAACACCAAATATAAAAGTTATTGCTCAAGCATGCGAGTTAAGGTGAAGACGAAAAACAAAAACAAAACACTCTAGAACAATTTACATTGATTTATGGTCTAACGTTCGTCGTTAGGTTTAATCACTTTTTCGTTACAAGTTTAGATACACGCTCAAATGTGATATTTATATAGAATCAGAGAATATCATTGAAAGACGCCTTGCAACTTATCTGAATGCTTTAAATTTAAATTACTTAGAATCATCTATGATTGTAGGTAAAACATCGTTTGCAATATATTTTCAGTTAGAAATTGACTGGTTTGAAAATATTGTAAATGAAATTTATATGTAGCTGCAACAACTAGGAAAAAAATAATAAAAGGAGATCTTGTAAAATAGAATCGTTCATGCAAAATTATATAGCATCCTGACTTTGCTAGCATATTTTGATGTGGATCGTATTAAAAACACATTTTGTAACTAACTTGTTCTAAATGACTTTTCGGGTAAGTTGTTTTAAATACCAATTAAAATGTAAAACATTGCATTCGTGACAGGTTCTATAGCTTATAGCTTAATAAACTTGTTAACTGATGCTTTATCAAAATTGATAGTCTACACTGTAAAAATTGACGAGATTATGGCTTGCCTAGTGAAGTTGTAAGATACATTAACGATTACAGAGTATAGGCCGATGAAATACGTTATTTATCTAATAATGCATGCTTCTTTAAAGCATTGCCTAGCATTTCTAAGTTTAATTCACATTCTTACTTATGCCGTATGCTACAATGCTATTATGGCTGAATTATATGATTTGCAGAATTACGAAAACAAACACATATTCAAAATCCGTCAAGCTTTAACAAACATGCCCCAGTTCTTGTGTATCGATAGTGTGTTTACTGTGGTTGCAGCACAACAATGAGTGACGCTTTATGCTGGTTTTCTTTGTTGTTGATTTTTCAAATAGTGCTCTGAATTATGACGTTAGTCACAACAAGTTAAGCGTCTGTTTTCTAAAATCAGACATTGAGTGTTTTTGTCTGAACACTGGTTACAGTATACATATTTCCAGAAATAAATTGATAAAAAGGACCTTTTATTACTATAAATACGATACATGTCCTAACTGAATTTCACTTATAAACGAATAACATAATTCCATCATTTGTCGTTAATATTGCATAATAAATCAAATATTTAAATATTTAGCCTTCAAATTGTGTAAAACATCTTTACGATGTGTAAGATATGTACTTAATATAACACAATATGATAAAAAGATGGCAAACGCAAATTTAAAATTTGAAAATAAACATTCGGAATTATTGATACGGAGTGTTTTCACCATAGAGGATGGAAAGCGTTCTTAGAAGAATGTATAAGACATATATACTATATTTGAACTTGAACCGACCAATCTTAAACTATGGCCGTCCTTATCATTATCATAACTATTGTTGTCCTTATATTTATCAGTGTCATGATCAGCAGCTGCTGTAGTAGCAATAGGAGCAGTAGCAGTTATAAAAGCATCATTATCAGCACCGTCATCACCATTATCACTACGATGATCATCATTTTAATAACGTATGCGTAATGTGTGCGTGTGTGTGGGGCGTATTATTCGTATATACGAATACACGAAAAGTCTTTCAACATACAGGTTGTCTTTGCAACACATTAAACATGCGCAATGGCAACTTCAATCTCGGACGACATATTTGTGTGTAAATTTTCATGAGAAAATCAATAATATGTAGGAAACATACAAAATAAAACTAATAACAAATTACAAATAACAAAAACTTGAAGTATAATAGTGTCATTTATTGTACAAATCATTAATCCAAAGGCAACACCGTTTGAAATTATATCAAAACTATATAAGGCTACAAGACATAACTATAAACAAAATTATTAATTGCTCGATGAAATGATAATGAAAGTTTACATCGGATACTTTAATATGTTTAATTTGTTACGTCATTAACTCGGATTCGCACTTATCAGTAGATGCTTGTAATATTCGCTGAAAGGTATTTAGTCATTAAATATTAGTGTTTATGGAATAAATTTTCATTTTAATGTTATGCCTACATTATTGGCTGTATCAAAAAATGTATCAGATAAATTTTTAAAACAAAATACGCATTTTGTAAACCGTTTCAGACAGATTTTGCAATAACTTTGCATTCCTTCAATGAGCGTTAACGCTGCGTTTTCGATACTACAACGGTTAGCGAAAATAGTGGTATTTCAAGGAAATAAATGATATTAAAGATAAGTAGATGCTGTATAACAGTACATTCACGCGCCAACAAACATAACTGAAACACCAAAATTGATAGGTAAGAAATGTTTTGTCGGGGGAGGGTGCAATAGCAAGAGAGTAAGAAAGGTAAGTGCTAAAGGTAAAAAGATAATTTCATAGAATTTTAAATGTATATTAACTGAATGACTGACTGACCGAACGATCGACCGACCGACCGACTGAATACTTGTTTGCTTTTTATACTTTGAGTAAAATTTCCACGATGAACGAAGCTTCAGGGAGATGCAATGACTACATAGTTATTATACAAACAAGATAAGTTATCGCATGAATAACAAATATCGAATGGTATATTCAATGCACATTAACACATGTATAAACTGTATTCGTGTGAATAAATTTATCACTCCGAACCACAATGAATGTTTACTATACTTAGATAGTATACCTTACATAAATGTGTCCCTTCTGTGTATATATAAAGTCGATCGGCCGGTATATAAATGTATTTTGATAAAAAAAATCATTTTAAATGACGTCAGCGGTCAATAACATATTTTGACCGGTCCGGACTTCGCAAAAAATGTAATATGGTCCGCTGACATCATACAACTGGTTAGTGCGGCTTACTCTTTTTACAACGCTAAAAATGTGTAGCATTTAAACGTGATTATCTTTGTTTAATAAAAAGCAACTTAAGCGCTTAAAACATATTGAATGGTAATAAAAAATCGAAGGTAAATGGACATCGGCTAACTCCTCGGTCCATAATCACTTTCGTGATGTGTAATATTTATTAAGTAGCGTATTTCAAAGCATAACATATAATGTATGAAACTGTAGCACAAACTATCGAAATTGTATTATAACAGTCAAGATCAAATCAAATTATTAATAACTACATTTTTTCGGGCTTATATCATAGTCGTCTCATGTCAATTGAAATAATACAGTGTTACATTAAATCCGTTTTAATAAATTCCAAGAATTTTATATGAAGAAAATACTTACTTTTGTTTTTCTTCTTCACTCAACCTGTAAAGATAAAACAACATCAATTGCCATATGGGATTGATCAATTGTACTATGTGTAATTGTTTCCCGGCGATAACGGTTCTTTGACTTTCTTGATGCTATGTGTTATCACATGATTAACTTGCATCCTACTCAAACAACTGGCATTCCTTTTCAAAAATCAAACGTATATGTACGGAAGAAGGTGTTCATCAACGGTTTACATAGATTATCATAAAATATGTCTACATATGACTCCATCATCACGATAAGCGTTCATCTATTGTTAATAGCGTTTGCATTTTTCAGACATGCATACAACTAAATCATGCCTTCCAAGCATTATAAAAAGCACTTAAGCTCTTTAAATATGTTGCATGGAACAAAAATATTTATATTCGGTGCATATTTTCAATATATTGTACAGGACTTACTACCTGTTAGACGACCTGACTAACTGAATGACTGAGTGAATGACTGACTGACTGACTGACTGACTGACTGACTGACTGACTGACTGACTGACTGACTGACTGACACACTCACTGACTGACTGACTGACTGACTGACTGACTGACTGACTGACTGACTGACTGACTGACTGACTGACTGACTGACTGACTGACTGACTGACTGACTGACTGACTGACTGACTGACTGACTGACTGACTGACTGACTGACTGACTGACTGACTGACTGTCTGACTGACTGACTGACTGACTGACATATTTAATTATATACTCATGTTACACTTGAGGAAGTTAAATGCATCAATAAATGTATAAGAATTGTGATTGGAACATGTTATTGTTGGCCGTATAATTCTCCTATCTGGACGTACGCCAAGTGAGCATAATGTTTGCCGTTTTAGCTATTGGAGAGGTTCCATGTCAACTGAAGAGAAGGCTGTGACTATAAAATAATACGAGTATGTAAGTGTCTACTGAAATGTAATGGATAATACTTTAAAGTTTGCACGCTAGTCAACACATCGGGACTTTCTAAATTATCATTGCAACAAAGTCGTTAAACCACGGCTTGAGGTGAGCTTTTTGACTAGCCTATGTCCATCGTCAATATGTAATTTCAAATACAAAAATAACACAGCAACACTCTAACTAAACATTTACTAGACATACGCTGGTATTTGTCCCTTTTAATTTCCTTTAAATTGTTTCTAACAAGTACATATTAAGGGTCACACAGTAAAAATCTTGACCTTTCAAAATTTTGGAAACTCTTCTCATCAATCGAAATGGCTATAGTAAGTTACATCATTGTGAAGTGGCCCTCTACCTAGCTTGTACACATTGTGTCTCTGTAATCAAAACAATTCACGCCGTAGGTGCCACTTCTTTAATAATCATTAGTAAAAACTATTTTTTAATATTTTTGTCAAAAGCTGCATGGCTAGAAAATTCGTTGAAAATACCATGAAGTGATCACTGCCCATTCCCTTAGGAGTATTTGTTTACGTGTATACACTTATACAAAAACAACTTTTTATATGATAAACTCACGGACTGCAATAGCTAGAGTTATTATTTATTGTATTTTATATCTTAGCAAAGTGTTAAACGAGAAAAACATGGAGTTTACGATGACAATGACAAGTAGCTTGTTTTAGCTTTATGATATTAAGAACAAAATTTCACAGGGTAATAAGCATTTGGAATGCTATTAGTCAAATATTGTGTGCAACATTTTAATGATATTGGCCTAGGAGTTACACATGTAAGATAAGTAATCAGGTAAGTATAAACTAAATTCACTGACAAAAAAGACGTGCAATCTCGAATTGTCATTCTGTTTTGTATTGTGTTTTTTTTTTCTCAATTATTTTCGCGACACATGTTACTCTTTCGGTAAATCTGAATGAAGTTGAAACTTGGATTGATAACGCTGTATACGTAACAATTTTGTTTCTTTATTCAGTTCCAATGAAGAAAACGCCTTTGGTTTTTAAATTTAAGTAAGCAATTTAAAGCAATACAAATATATACACTTGAAATACCACTTGTAAACAGATATGTAGGCCGTTTGTTATTTCATTGTTGTTTATTTTATAAAAAATGTCTTTCTTTTAAATTGTATCATTTTTAACGACGGAAGATAAATTTAATCAATTTGCTACTTTATAACTTATGTATTGGATATAAACTACCAAATTTAGCACGATAAGCATGTGAAAAAATATCAATTAAATATGTCTTATCTTCAAAGTATTTTTTTTTTGAAAATTACCAGAAGTATTGGCAATTTTCTTCTGTTTCGGAGCGTATTTAACTACTGTAAAAACAGTCTGAAAAATTTAAAATCAATACAAAATTACACTTAAGTTTACATTCGGATATCCACCGAAGTCAAGAACAAAGTTCAATAGTTTGAATCATTAAACAATAACACCATTTCTTGTAGTTATTGTAAAAAATGCATGTATTTATGGTCTTAGGTTAGTAGTTAATTAAAGCTGCTCTCGCACAGATTGAACGTTTTGACAACGCTTTTATTTTTTTGTCTTTGAACGGGCTAATTCATACGAAAATGCATGGAAACCAGTTATATAAGACTGCTGTAAAAATTAGATCACAGGTTTTTATATTTAAGTTCCAAGAATGATGTTTTATGCATTTAGTAACGGTTTAAGCCATTTAACATTAATTTGCGAATGGAAATATGAAACTCTGCGTTCTGATCTTTTGTCAGTAATATTTTATCATCGGTTTGCAGATATTTACGGAAAAACAGCTCTTTCCAAGACAAAAAAATAACAAAAAGTTGTAAAAACGGTATATATGTGAGAGTGTAGCTTTAAATTGCTTAAATAAATATTTCGTGGTAATTTTAGATGAAAACTGATACGTGGTGATTATATGAAGTCAAAGAATATCATATAAAGAAGCCTTGAAACTTATCTGAATCATTTAAATTGCAATCATTTAGAATAAATCTGCGATTGTAGGTCCGTTCAATATTGTCTGGTTTAATAATATTGTAAATTGCATTCATGAAGCTGCAACAACTTAAAGGGATAATTCAAGGAGCGGTAATTAAAAGACAAACTCATTTGAATTTATAAAGCATCCTGACTATTCCGCCACATGTTGAGCTTGAATTTTGTAACCACAAATGTTGTTACTAACATGTTCCTATCGGCTCTTTTGGTAAGTCTTCTTATGTGACATCAAACATTTTATTAAGTAAAACATTGCATGTGTGACAGGTTCTATTGCCGTTGCGTGTTCAAAATTGTTATTTATTGTCACTCTTCTCAAAATGACATGATTATGGTTCACTATTGAAATCCACACACTTTCACCATTACCGTGCACAGGCTGATGGTATTCATGAGCTATCTTTGTAGAATGCCTGACTTGTTGAATAATTGCCAAGCATTATGAAGTTAACGTTAAATAATTATTTTGTCAGATGTTCATTTTGTTTGAATGGTGTTTTACCAACCTGTATCTGATTAAATTAAATTGCCGAATTGTATGATATGCAGTATTACGAACACCATTAACAAACATACATTTATGTTTTCCGTAAATCTTTTAAAATATATATAACTAATAAAACCTTCATTTTTTTCCAAAATATGCTCTTTAACATAATGTTTTTAGGTCTGTTTTATGCCCGAGTTCCTGTGGCTGCAGCAAAACAGTAAATGAAGATATTTGAAAGTGTTTTATCACATTAAATATTAGTGTATGTGGAATTACTTTCCATTTCCATCGTATGCGTCATTTTGTTTGTGACTTAAAATTAATCAGATAAAACTTTAAAACAAAATATGTGTTTTGTCAAAGTCCGTTTAAGACCGATTTTGCAATATATAATGGGCGTTATTGAGAACACAACGGTTAACACCAATAGTGTTATTTCTAGGAATAAATTAAATCGAAGCTAGATTCTCCATAGCACTATATTCACGCGCCGACAAACATAAATAAAACACCAACATATGAAAAAGGTAAGAAAACCTTTGTCGGGAGGTTGGATGGTCAGTGGTAAGAGCATAAGAAAGGAAAGTGCAAAAGGTAATCAATTTATACAATTTATAATGTATTTCAACACACTGTACGACTGACAGAACGACGAACTGTGCGACTGTCCGACCGACCGACCGGCCGGCTGAATATTTGTTTTATTTTCATCTTTTAGTAAAATTTACATAGCACGATGAACGTCGATTCCGGGAGATGCATTGATTACATTAGTATCATCCAAATAGTATAATTTATGCTTGAATAACAAGCATCGGATGAAATATACAATGCATATGTAACAAAGTACCTATTTAACATAGTTTTAAACTGTATTCGTGATAATACAGTTATCAGCCGATGAGCAATGAATGTTCACTATATTTAATTAAGGTATGCTAAAGCAAACAGAAAAATGAATGAAAACTGGATTATGAAATATCGAGATTGCATTTCAACAGTCAATTTCAAAGGAAATCTTTATTACAACATACTTTTTTCGGTATTCTATCATAGTCGTTTCAAGTCAATTAAAATAAAGCAGTGTTACGTTAATTACGTTATGATATATTCCAAGATTTTGATATTGAAGAAAAATACTTACCACCGCCATTTTGGCTCATCCAGCCTGAAATTATAAAAAAATCTAACATCAGTTGACATGGGATTGACTAATTGGTTATATGTATGTATGTTAATTCCTGATGCTATGCGTTATCACAACTTGCATCGCGATCAAACAACTGGTATGTCTTTTTAAAGGAAATAAAAGGCGTATGTACAGAATATTGTGTTCAACAACTCCTTATATAGATACATCATAAAGTGTACATATAACTCAAATATCACGTTAAGCACTTATCTAGTTTTAAAAAAAGAAACAAAAAGACGATTGCATTTTTTTGACTGACTGACCGACCGACCGACCGACCGCCCGCTCGCTCGCCCATGTGCTTGAAACAAACTGATTGTTTTCCTTCAAATTTAAGAATTGCTAAAAAAGGTTGGCTGAATGTGATTTCTTTATCAATCATACTTGTTTAATTTCGTTTAAAAGAAATGTTTTAAATTTAAAATAAAATGTTTTTAATATCTTTTTTAAGATAACATGACACTAAATGCTAATATATGATCATATTGAATACAAAGTAACAACATGTTTAGGTATATTTACTCGACGTACTTGTTTTCCTTTATTGATTGTATGAGTGGTAATTTAAGGTAGCACACCCCATATGGGTACCATTTCAAACTATTCTAAGCTTGATTATTTCTTAATGGGTATCATTCCCTGGATTTATAAACAAAATGTAGAGAAATTTACCGTCAAAACAACCAATTTTATTTAAATTTGAAGTACCCTACAACCATTGCTGGATTATGGATAAAAACGACATTACCAAACAGACAAGAAAAAACCTTTATTACATTTATTTGTCAACATTTTTGTAATAGTTTGGTATCAGAGTAACAAGAAATATATTTGCTTTCAGAAATAATACATTATTGATCACATCACCAACAAATATAATCAAGCTGAACTGAAATAGAAATACGGTATTTCAATTTTAACATAATGTTATGACCACGTAAAATTTGAACATGGACATTTAAAAGCCAAATCAACAGGTTCTAGTTATACGCATGACCTGTTTTTTGCTAAAACATATATTTTATCTTTTGATAACATTATGCCAAAAAAAATGTTTTACCGCTCATCTAAAACAACATAAAGTTTGAAATTCCCTAATACCTATCTCAGCCGTGCAAGTTATAAAATCTTCACAGAAGCTAATATGTATGTGTAGAAATGCATTCAATTACTTTTTAATGAAAATACAATATCAACTTTAGGAAAAAGATGTTAGCTAATGAAAACAAAGAAGTAGAAAAAGACCAAAACAAAAAAAAAAACATATGTGTGCTTCTGGCTGGAATCGGACCACTACCTTGAAACCGTCAAAAGATTTGTAGTCCTGTGCTTAACAACATAGGTTTAAGCATTAAAATTGAAAAGTTTCAAGTGGAGGCTTTCATAGCGGTGTGCTACCTTAACCTCCGTTAATAAAAAGGCCGGCAAGATATAGGTATGAACAGTCACGCCTATGTATCGAGTATGTCAGTGTTGGACTAGATGTTTTGATTCGGTGTTGGCCGTGTTAATGTTTACTCTAGCCCAATTATAAATGATACCTGGCTGTTTTATATACCAATTCAAGTAAGTGAAAGAAAATACGCGCAGCCCAAGTTCCTGTTGGTTTTAAAATAAAAAATAAAACATAGTAATATATGTTCATTGGTGGAAATATGAGCCGGTGATAGGAACTAACTGAACAGTGTGACATCCTAAACATGTCTATACTTACATATACAATGATCACTTTTGTGTTTTTATGCAATTGGCGACCTGGTTTGATTCATGTCATTTAAAGCAAGTAACACTTGATACGTATAATGTATTTTAAATGTACACAACATCAAACATCATGTCGTCGTAAATGAATGTTAAATTTGCGCTGAAAATTACTTATGAGCAAAATCCTTGATGAAACGTCATTGAAGTAGAATTTTAAAAGGGAAATATAAAATACTTGCTCGTTCTAAGAATGATTATCAAAATGACCGCTGACCTGCATTTATCTTGTTGATAAGTCCGTGAAAGGCTTTGTCCGTATGTAATCTAATAGTTCATACCAATAGATAAAAGTAGTAGGTACATTTAACAGAATGTTTGATGAAAAAATATTGATTACAAAACAGTCGAACGGTCTTTGCCAGATCATTCAAAGACCACCTATATATTTGTTTGGGCAACTGTAAATACAACAAGATCTTCATATAATTGATGATGTAAACAAATCATTTTTACCCAGTCTTTTATAAAGGCATAAGTATTATGGACGCATTCACAGCTATGACCAGTGTGTGTACGAACCTTATATTGGCATAGAACCAAGTGAAGAAGTAGAGCGATGATTTGTTATTATGTTTATATGTTCTTGACAATGCTAGAATGTTTGACAATAAACGTTGTAACCTCAAAAACGTTCGATTCAATAAACATATCAATGTTCAGTTTGGTTTCTCTTTCGAACGTTTATTTTGTGCACTTAAACATTCACAATTGATATTGATGTCAATCAAAGCGACCTGACATGATCATGATTTTAGATCTCTGGTGAACTTGTTTCGGAGTTACTTCATATGCCTTTGTTGACTTTGTTCTATATGTACATTTCTGTTCAAATAAGTTAATTAGTTGATATTTGTTTTACCATATCGTTTAAAATCAGTCCTAAGCCGAGACATGTTGTCGAGGCTCTGAAAAGTTAATTCGAGTTAACCGAATACATCTTATTTAAATTAAAGAGAGACATTTGATAAATATAGTTTGCAATGGCTGTTGACATTTTACGGCATGCTATTTTTAAAAGAGGTATGACCGATAACAAATTCCGAATAATCAGTTATGGTAAGTATGCCTGACATTTGACATTTGCAAAGACTGGGTTGAGTTTAAAACACTAATATATTGCACACCTTTCAAAAATGTTAAATTATGTCTTATCATACTAAACGCAAGCTCATTATGAGCCCATATTGTTTAATAGTTTGTAAAATAAGTTGCAACGATGGATATAACAGCGAGTTCCAGGTAGAAATATCAAATATTCTAGCCGTTGTTATTGTCTTTTAGGTTCAATGCAAACACAATTGGATGATTTAAATAGTAAGCATTTCATCAACCGCTTTATCTAGATGTATGATTTCAATGACTTACTTGACATAGGTCAAAATGTTATCAACGTTTTTTAAAAATGTATTATTTATTAAAAACGAACAAGTTATTTTTTTACTTGTTACGTCTGCGTTGAAATGTGTTATGTAGGTTATTTAAGCGCTAAATCAACCTGACACATTCTTTATATTATCATATGAATTCATTCAAGTTGTAAAGACTCTCCAAAACATATACATGCAATACGTTAGGTTATATTCATACCACATACCATTTATCTGATTCATTTAAGCAAAACAAAATTAGTCTAACAACATAGCGACACCCGTAATGGTTCTTTAATTTCAAACTATTCTTTAAGTTAGTATATAAGGTATTTCATCAATATTAATCTTCAAATCTCATGTCGTTTAATCACTGAATATTTTATTAAAGTTTTACCACAACTCGTTTTGATTCTTTCTACTATAATATAGAATTACTTGCGTCGTTAATCTAAGCTGCTTTAATACATTTTATTTCCCAAAGTTCAGAATCTCAAAAAAATAATTATTTTGAGTATAATGATCAAAGGTTCGTCAGTGGCTATTTTCGATGAATACGTTAGGACTGATATATGAATACATCAAAGTCAAAACGCTTTTAATGTCTCAATTATCGAAAATGAATAATTCTAGAATAAAAGCTTAAACAGATGTCAAAAGATCAGTTTTCATATCAGTCTAGTTCAATATTATTGTAGAAAGTTGCAGCAACTAAGACAAAAAACGTTAAACCCTTATTGAGATAATTTTAAACAGTATGAATTCGTTCTTATCTATCTACGATGCACAGACAGCTCAGCAACCGCTGAGACAATCCAGATTTAACATGTTTCAACATTGCTGCTGAATCACCAACGCTTTGGGAGACAAAATATGGAAATCTAAAGAAATACAATCATGACGCTACTATGGAATATTTTATTCAAGTATTGTTAACAACGTTGTATCATATACCATGTGTTTGAATTCTGTGGCAAGAAAACAATTCTAAGGAGCAAATTAGGCGTGAACCGTTTGGCGTTTCAGGATTAAAGTCGATCTCGCTAGGTCAGCCAACATAGACTATTATCGAAGTAGAACCAGGTAGGAACATGTGCTTAGAATTACTAATTTAAGTTAAGAGTAGAAATTGGGACAAGAATAAACACCTTATTATGACTATTGTTTGAACCTTATTATCATGCACTATAATGGTCAGAGCAAACCTATTTGGTATATTTCATTAATATCATGGATCTTAATTGTCTTGCCGATGAACCACACCTTGAGAAGAAAATATATGCAATTGATTTCAAACACATAATAAGCACCAAAAAGGGTTCAATAGTAGTATAATAAAATATACAAAGTACACATGTTAGCTTGGTAAGGAAGTATTATGATATAATTAAGAAAATGGACTATATATTAGCATTAAAGTACACAGCTTGTAATGTAAATTTGGACAATACTGTCGTACATCGATTTCTTAATGTGGCTGGGTTTCAATAGTTTAAAATATTATTGTTTTCACCAAATAAGTGTTGATTTACAATAAATCATTATCTGACAGTATGTTAATTTTTACAGGATTTTAATAAATGCAAAAACCTTAAACAAAAACATGTACACATGTGCTATAGCTGCATAAAAGTTTTAACGAATGCCTTTATTCAAACTGTAATTAAAAAAAGGAAAAGAACGATTGTTTTGATATTCGTTGAAAGGTAATTTTCACGTAAACACGATGATAAGGCAAAGTCCAAAATTGGGTTATCTCTTACTGATAGGCGGATAATATTGATTTGTAATTATTGTACATGACATATTAGAATATTTATAAATGTTAATTGATCTGTTTAAAGTAGTGAACAAAAGCTGGAGTACAAAATTTAGCGAAACCTTGTCTGCAACATCGTGTTGTCGGTCCTACATTTTAGCCGTTTGAAAAAAATAACGTTACAATATATTCCAAAGTTTAAGTAGCAAGCAAAACAACACTTACAATATCTCTCGCTTGTCGGACATCCTGAAAAAAGAGAACAACTCAACATTAATTACCAGGTATAATACTTGTACACAGTAAACAACTGTTTTGTGACCTTATCATGTAGGTTTTGCTGTGGTCAACGTTCAACGTGAACAAACAATCAGTATGTAGTTTTTGTTAATGAAAACGCATATGGTAGGGGACAAAAGTATGGTACAACAATTGTATGATATTGCTTTTTATTTCAAGAAATCTGACTTTTGTTATGTATGGCATACTTATTATTTGATTTTGCTTTTTAATTAAATCAATCTGATTTTCTGACAAAACGTTCGAGGCGTCGCTGATATTATAAAATTATATGTTGATCTGTTATGGTCAATATATTTTAGGTTCTTTGACCAAGAGTTACCTGATGATGACCAAACATATAATGAGCTAGATGAAGAAATTACACTACAAGAGGTAAATCATGCGATCAGAAACCTTAAAAGATACATAACTGGATTAACGGATGAGCTTATAAATGAATATATTATTGAATTATGGGATATAATTGCAGGACATATGACAGACCAATTTAATCTCATTTTCTCATCGGGTCATTTTCCAACACCATGGATGGAAGAAATTATCGTTCCTGTCTTCAAAAGGGACGACGACGCGATGACTAATAACAACAGGGGAATAACTCTTATGAGCTGTTTAGCAAAATATATTCCTCACTAATAAATAAACGACTGACTAGTTGGTGTGAGAAATACAACAAAGTAACGGATGCACAGTTCGGTTTCCGTAAGGGTTTTTCAACAAGTCACGCCATATCTAATTATATAATTTTGTTTAAAATCCTTAATTGAGTCGGGGCTAAATAACGAATTTCGTCCCTATTACGTATGCATGGACATGAAGAATTGTTTTGACATCGTAAACAGAAATGCTCTGTGGTTAAAGATGTCTAAAATAGGAATAGATAGTAAAATGCTTAGAACTGTGAGATCTATGTATGCTTTTGTTAGATCTAAAGTAAAACATTGCAATTAGTATTCAGATTTTATGGAAATATCGGTCGGTTTAAAGCAAGGTGATATTTGTTCTCCTCTTTTCTGATCAATCTTTGTAGAAGACCTGGAACTATATTTACAGTCAAACATTGATAGTGGAATTACAATTGAGGAAATTAGTCTTATTTCAATGTTGTATGCTGACGATATGGTGATTCTAGCCGAAACAGTAGAAGACATGCAGCGCAGCTTGGACAATCTTAAGGTATATTTTACTAAGCTTTAAACAAAGATTATATGATTGTTATATGCAAAACTGGAAAGATGATATAATGAACAATTAAACGTGTATAAGGAAATTAAGTTTAGCTTTGAATACAAAATTTATCTTAATAGTAATATTGACTATTTGTTAAAATTATTTACACAAATGAGAATATCATGTCACAGTCTAAGAATTGAAACTGGGCGATATGGAAGACATCGCATTGACAGAAAACTAAGATTATGTGAACTATGTGATACTGTGGAAGATGAGTACATAGAAGATGAGTATCACTTCTTGTGCATTTGTAATAAATATAAAGTTATACGCAAGCGATATTTACATAAATATTATATTGAAGACCTAACATGATAATTTTTTTAGAGTTGATAAACACAAGAAATGAAACACTTATTCTGAAAATAGTGACTTTCATAAATTGTGCGCATAAAATACGAACTCAAAGACGTGTTGTTGTGGTTTCGTTGTTATTGTTGTGTTGTTTTTGTATCAGGTATGTTTCATGAAAATAATACTAAAAACTATACTATCTGCTTATAAATTGAATATTTGTCTCATTTCTACAAGTATAATATTTCCTTTGATAATATGTTTTGATGCATGTTCTCCTTAGTATTAGTATATCTGTATATATTTGATATGTTTGTAATGTATTCTAAATGTAATATATAAGTATTAGTATTAGTATATCTGTATATATTTGATATGTTTGTAATGTATTCTAAATGTAATACTAAATGGTATATTGACTTTTGTTTATATGTATGATCATGTTGATGGATGATTAACTGTATGTTTAAATCCAAATAAATTATTCTATTATATTCTATTCTTATTTTCGGAGTATTATTAGTATTTTATTTTATTTTCTTAATAACCCCCTTTTTCAAATGAGTGTTATTTACGCCGCTACCGGTCGGACGCCCCTCACGCAAATTTATAGCCGATGACGTAGCTGTCAGTTTTCTATTTCCTGTTTGTTTAAAAACATTATCTGATATTCTTTTTATACAGTTTATTATTCGCTCTTTTGTTGTGCAAACATATTTTGAACATTAATCAATAAAGTTTTTTTAGTGCAAATATGTTTAAAAAAATAAAGGAAGAACGTTTATATTAACCAGGGCATGAATACATGACCAATTTACTACGCTGTCATTTATTGGATTTGAAACATTTGAAAGGTCGAACGTCTTAGCAAAACAATTACGGATAATCATTTGATATAAAACATTTTTTCTTAGTTTTAGAGTTTGTTTAATGAGTCATGAGTATTCAGCCATCTCACTGTCAGAGACTTGTCTGATTCGCTTGAAGCAGGTCGATTTTCAGGAAAAAATACCACGCTAGGTTGTTGACAATTTATTAGGCGTAGGTGGGGTACAAAGATCATCAGTTAATCTATTTATTGTTGTGTTATTTTTTCGGGTAGTTCGTTTTACTTATTACGCCGACTATCAGTTCAAACAATATTTGACGATGACATGACATTAAAGTTATGTTTGAGAAGGGTTTTTTGTCTGTAATATGTTTGGTATGAAAGGAACTGTTCGAACATTCGGCTGCAAGGTTCAAGAAAACGTTTGATAAACGGGAGTACCATTTCAGTTAAAAAGAACGGTAAGTTGTTTATTTCCTAATATACCTTTATTACCAATATAACCATTTTTAAATTTATTTTATTGTTTTCACAACATTTTCCTGTTCCAAGTGCAGTGTTTAGTTTTGACCAAGGAGATGTAACTATACGGGATTTTAAAAATTAGTTCTAAAAGTTGACAGTTTCGCTCCCTATTTGCAGTAAAAATATCAAATTGGTATTTTCACTCTTGTTATTTCATTGATAAAACTTCATATTACATCGAAAAGCATGTTAGAAACTGTGTTAAAAATACACATGTTTTAAGATCTGGTCGCCCCTTTGTAATTGTTTGTGGTGAGAAACTGTATTTTAGACTGTATCTGTGTGAATACAGTTATCATCCCGAACAGCAATGAATGTTTACTATATTGAAATAGTGTAGTTCAAAGCACACAGATAATGAATGAAAACTGAAGTATGAATTATCTAGATTGAATTTCAACAGTCAAGATTAAAGCAAATCCTTAATTACAACATCATTTTTAGGTTTTAAATCATAGTTGATTCAAGTCAACTAAATTAAAACAGTGTATTATATAAGTTATGATGTATTATACGATTCTGATATGAAGTAAACTACTTGTTTTTGCCAATATTCATCACCCTACCTGTAAGAATAAAAAATATAGCATCAGATTCATTTTGATCAATTGGTTATGTATGTACGTTCACGGGCAATAACGATTCATTGGTATGCTTGATGTGTTATCACATGATTAACTTTCATCAAGATCAAATAACTGGTATGTCTTTTTTTAAATATAAATAAAAGGCATATTTACCGCAGAATGTGTTCAACAACCATTTATGTAGTCATCATAAAATAAGTTTACATATACTTCAAATATCACGTCAAGCGCTTATCTATTTTTGTTTTTACAAAAAAACGTCAGCATTTTTCAGACATGCATACAACTAAATCATGTAATTATACTGTTATATAATGGCATTTAAGCTGTTTAAGTATATTGCATGACACTGATATGTTTTGTATTCACTGCATATTGATTTTTTTTTTATAAACTAGTACGTTTCAATGACGTCAGCGGTCATAATCATATTTTGGCCGGTCTGGACTTCGCAAAAAATGTAATAAGGTCCGCTGATGTCGTATACAACTGGTTAGTGCAGCTAGCTATTTTCACAACGGTGACAATTTGTCGCAAGGTAATACTATTAGCTTGGTTTAATAAAACACAACTAAAGCGCTTTAAAAATATTGATTTGTAATATAAAATCGAAGTTAAATAGACGTCGGTTAACTCCTCGGTCAATTATCACTCTCGGTGACTGACTGGCCGATCCTTATAATGCCATATGATCCTCAGTGGTGTGTAATGTTTCTTAAGTAGTGTATTTAAAAGCAAGCATTTACTGAATTAAAACTGAAGCACAAACTATCAATATTGTATTTCAATGGTCAATATCAAATCAAATTCTTTATTACTACATAATTATTTCGGTCTTATATCACATTCGTCTAAAGTCAATTGAAATAATACACTGTTGCATTAAATGCCTTATGATAAATTCCAAGATTTTGATTTGAAGAAAATAACTTACTTTGGCTTATCTCCATCACTCAGCCTGTAAAGATAAAATAAAACAACATCAGTTGCATATGGGATTGGACCAATTGATTATATGTATGTATGTTCACAGGTTATTAAGATCCCCTGACCTTCTTGGTGCTTTTGTTACATGATTAACTTGCATTAAGATCAAACAACTGGTATGTCTTTATTAAAGGAAATCAAAGGCATATGTCCGACCTATAGTGTTCACCAACGCTCTATATAAATCATCATATATAATGTTTACAGTGCCCATCTCACTGACTAACACACTGACTGACTCACTGACTATCTCACTGACTGTCTCACTGACTGACTCACTGACTATCTCACTGACTAACTCACTGACTGACTCACTGACTATCTCACTGACTAACTCACTGACTGACTCACTGACTATCTCACTGACTAACTCACTGACTGACTCAGTGACTTGACTGACAGACTTACTGACTCAATGACTGTCTCACTGACCGACCGACCGACCGTCTCACTGTCTGACTGACATATGCATATGTGACGATATACTTATGTAACACTTGTACATTTTATACTGTTTCCGTGATACAGTTATTACCTCGAAAAGCAATAAATGCTTTCCAAAGTCTAAGAAGTGTATTTAAATGCACACCAATAATGAATGAAAGTTGGAGAACAAAATCACAATATTGCATTTCAACAGTCAGATGAAAGCAAATCCTTAATCACAACATCATGATTTCGATCTTATATAAAATAGGTTTTAATTATACTAATAGAATACAGTGTAACATTAAATACAGTATGATATATTCCAAAATATCTACATGAGGAAAAACACTTACTCTGACAAGTCTTTATCACTCAAACTGAAAATAAAAAAAATAAACCAAAATCAGGTGTCATATGGGATAGATCAATTGATATGTATGTATGTACATAGGCAATAAAGATTCCTTACCAATTCTGATGCTATGCGTTATTACATTATCAACTTGCATCAAAATCAACCAACTGGAATGTCTTGATTAACGGAAATCAAACGCGTATATATGAAAAAGGTGTTTACCATCATCATAAAATAAATGTACATGTAACACTAATTTAACGAAAACCGCTCATCATGTTTTAAAAAAATGTTTGCCTTTTAAAGAAATGCATACAACTAAATCATGCCGATTCAGTATTATATAAACGAATTAAATGTTTAAATATGGTGCATGGAACAAACATGTTCATATTCGGTGCATATTTTCAACATATGGTACACTCACTCACTCACTCACTCACTCACTCACTCACTCACTCACTCACTCACTCACTCACTCACTCACTCACTCACTCACTCACTCACTCACTCACTCACTCACTCACTCACTCACTCACTCACTCACTCACTCAATCACTCACTCACTCACTCACTCACTCACTCACTCACTCACTCACTCACTCACTCACTCACTCACTCACTCACTCACTCACTCACTCACTCACTCACTCACTCACTCACTCACTCACTCACTCACTCACTCACTCACTCACTCACTCACTCACTCAATCACTCACTCACCCATTTATTAACCCAGAAATACACGGCCGACCAAGATAATAAAATTACCCTTTTCGACACATTGCTACTGTACAATGCTTTAAAAAGTTGTGCTAAAGACAAACTGATTGTTTTCTTTTAAATTGTAGAATAGCTAAAAATATTTGGCTGAATGTGATGTATTTTCATCATACATACTAGTTTGAATATTTCAAAAAAATGTATAGTTTTAAACTTTAAAGGAAATGTAATATAATATTTAATTATTAGTAAATACTGGCATGATATAGGTTAGACGAGTCACGGCTATTTATCGAGCATGTAGGTGATGGACTAGAGGTTACGATACGGTGTTGGCAATTTCAATGCTGACACTTTGTCAATTTCGATTGATACCTGGCTGTTTAGTTATACCAAATCAAGTAAGTAAAAGAAAAAAGCGCGGATCCAAGTTCCTACGCGTTTCCGAATGAATACACCTTTATGATATATCACATTCTATTCAAAGGGCGAAATATTGGCCAGTGATTGGAAAATCTAAACAATGTGACATTCAAGATATGTATACATACATATACAATGATCACTTGGATATAGTATGTATTCAATTTTCGACCAGAGCTGATTCATGCCATTTCGAGTAACAGTTGGAACATTGTGTATACTTAAACCGTACTTAACGTCAAACAAGATGACGTCATGAATTCATGTCAAGTTTAGGTTTATCATTATTTATAAGCGAAAACGTAGGTGAAATGCCTTCAAGTAGAATTGGTGAAATGAACCATTGAACACTCGGTCTAAGAATAATTATCCAAATGAAATATCGTAATACCAAATTATTGCTACAACTCAAATATCATATGAGTATATCAAGACACACACACATACAGATTCGACATTAATACACTATATACGGGTACAGTGAGAATTACGTTTTATATGGTGAAACTATAATTATTCATAGGTCTAAATTTCAGGTGTTACATTTTACATTTATTGGGGTGTGCGAAAAAGTACCATATTTGCCTTTATAGCGCATAATTGTAAAACACTAACGTGGATATTTTAATCAAACAAAACATATAGGATACCCTAAAGTTTACATACTCGATACACGTTGTGATTGTTTCGTAAAGGAAACAAATTATACAGCAAAATAATTATACGCAATTGTTTGGCCTCTAAATATCAAACGAACAACACTTTAACGTTAAATCATTTCATAGTATTTTTACTATTTTAAATATTGTAGTCGGATATAATATATATCATGCTTTCTCAAGCATCTAGGCGCTTGTTACGCTCATAAAATGTAGCTGAACATCCGTGTAAGTAGACGCTAAGTGCTTCACAGACGTATACGGCGTAAATAATGTTGCTGGTTTCCGGTAAAATAGACAAAATCACGAAAATAATTCTCAATTGAAACAACATGTGTTTGTTTCAATAACACAGACGTCTAAACATTAAAACTTACTAGAAAAATAACTACTACATAGTCAACGTGTTGATATGAACAAATTTGCATTTTTTACTGGAAAAGTATATGATAAAAATAATGTGTCACTTATCTCCAAATTCTACACATTTTTTGTTTCAATCAATCAAGGAAATATGAGGACACGATCGTCAATGGCTCGTTTACTTAAATGTGTCCTGAACTCGATGAATAAAATTGTGTATTATATGACAACTCGTGACAGAACCTATTTATATATATCATTGAGTTCTTATTTTTTTACAATTATATATTTACTTAATTATATCATTTGCATGATGATTGACTATAGATTGCAGCCTTTGGGAGGCAATATCAATTAATTTGTAACAACACTAAACAGTTTGCTGAAAAGATACAGCATAATAACAGCATAATAAAACACAATTGATTTAAGTTTGAAATTCGATACTCAAGATCCAAAGTAAATTACAGTATTTACATTTGTTTTGAAAGTATGTCCATCATAATGCCGTCCATAGACTGAAAATTGCAAATCTGTTAATTTGCCATGGTTAAGGTCATTCGAAGGCAATACAATATTTGTCTAGAAAACCGTTCTTAAAAATACATATAAATTACCACTGTCAATGTTGTAAAATTGGAAACTGTTTCAAAGGCATGGTGGCGTGATAAGGATTATGAACATTTTCTTCGGGTTATGAGAAAAATTTCTTAGCTTGTATTGGCATGTTAGGAAACGTATGACAGTTTCATCTTGATCTTTGCGGAACATTTTGATGGTTTGCTTAGTTACCTTTAACGATTTCCTTAAAATGTACCTAAATGTAAACGACTGTAAATAAAACTGAGCCTGATGGACGATAATCCTTTCAGAAAAAGTGCCAATGAATGTTGCTATTCAAAACAACAATACACTATCACGGTTCTCAATTACTGGTAAAAATACAAGGCACTTCTTCTTTAAGATTACTCCGAACTCATGCATAACCTGATTAAGTATGCTAGACATTCAATGTTTACCTTGGTTAAATTGGGTACACACTATGAGTATAGCCTGTGATCTGTTAAATCAATGTTAAATGCACGCAAATATACATACCTACGTTGTTTACCGCTGGTCATTTTAGTCACAAGTGATGACCTGAAATAAATAAGCGTTTCTTTATTTCGTATGGATAAAGATATTGATATGACATTCATCTGATATTTTCCTTATGGCGAAGGGAACGTGTTTGTTAAATTTATGATAAATGCTCTGCAAGCTCATTATTTTCAATACTGAAGAAGCGTTATCATTGATTTACGCTACGCACATAATGTTTGGGCTGATGCTGATAATTTAAGATATCAACGGCAACAACAACACCAACAAAATCAACAGCAACAACAATTTAACAGTGAAACACTAACACATCAAAACAAAATATCAGTAACATTTGATACCTGTCTTGTAGCAACTCGTACTCGACCAAAGCCAACTTAGAAAGAAGCTAGTTTCTGCAAATCAAATAGACCACTGTCAAACTTAATTCAAAATAGGATGTACCACAATTAATTGAATTGTTTTAATTTACCTAAAATAATGAATTCATATCACTTTAAAAAATAGTTATTATGAAGGAAACCGTTTTAATTTAAAAGAAAGGTGCAGAAAACACGGTATTTTATCTTATGATACGATAGTTGATGACTTTAATTATTTTAGAACTTACTAATCATTTGTGTGAGTGTTCAGCTATTACATACACGGTTACAATCTTGTTATTAATAATTCATATTTTCCATAAACGTATTTTTTTATTAAGTAGTACACGGTTTATCACTTAAAATAATGTTTGTTATACATGTGTATGTATTGATTTTAGATAAGTGTGTCACTTGAAATATTAGCTAGGTTTAAGTCACTATCACTGAACAGATTAAACTTATGTTACATATCAAATGACTTTCTACAGCTGACGCATATATTAAATGAAGATAGAGGTTCAAACTGAACGTTAATAGAGGCGATCTATTTACAATGGCTGTCACATTGACACGCATTGATGAATATTTAACTCTGGCTAACGCTTAGCTGAAGTGAGTGTAGGCGTTCACGAATGGTAGAGTATATAGGTCATCCCTAAGACGGTACTACTGCAGATATCAGCTAAAACGTTTAATTCATACGAGCCTGGCGCAAGGGTCCCGAATTATTTTGATTTAGCATTTCGAAACACTTTCGACAGCTGATGCATTATTAATTATTCTATGTGAAGACAAAGTTTTAAACTTTGAGTTTACTTAGGCGAGCTATGTTAAATGGCTGTCTGTGCTTACTGCATTGTATCTTATAAAAGTTGGAACTGCTGATCCGGCTAGATTCAATCGTTTGCCTGTGGTATAACTAAAACGTATCTGTATACTTGTGTTCCATTCATAAATTAAGCTTTCAATTTATACCGTATTCATCATTGTTTTCAAGTTCATATTGATTCTGATGAATATTCTATATGTAATTGTGAAAATATATTTCGAGACGAGTGTGAAGTTGTGTACACATTATCTGGTTTCAACACCAAGTGAACTCGTGTTTTACTGACTTTTCTAGATCGGAAATCTCATCACATGTTAATAATGATAGCATATGTGCGTTCTGTTTTAGGTACATTCAAGTTGTATGTCTCCTGTTTAGTGTCTTTGAGCCTCTTTACAACTACATTTTGTTGACGTAACCAAGGTAAAGACACGCTTGCCATTTCAACTAGCCAGAGGCAAAAACGCTACAGTCTACTAGTTACCCCAAATATTTGCGTTATCACCAGAAATGTTGTTGCTTGCTAATAACTTATATTATATCAAACCAATTATTGAAAGAAGATCGTTGATAAAGCTATTTAAAATTGCATCCTTTAACTGAAATTGGACAAAAACACTGTACAGTTTTGGCATATTACTTCTCTTCACTTCACACCTATCAAAATGATATAAAATGATATGCAGTCACCAGAAAACCAAAACTGGTACTTTTACACAAATGATACATTTATTGCACTCAACAATATAATGTTTTACGCTCACTCTTTTAAAGATATACCATTTTGTAAAAGATACACTCCTACTCCAAAATATGATGAACCATAATAATATTACTGTGATAATTTACCAAAAATGGTGAATAAATATCGAAAACAATGGTTTATATGAAGGATTACGTGTTTACTTTGGACGAAAGGTGCAGAAAACACGGTGTTTAAATCTTATGAGACTATAGTTGATCACTGTAATTTTTTAGGACCAACAAGTCATATAAAGTCTGTGCGTTTTTAGCTGTTTAATATAAATTTACAATATTGTTATCAGCAACTTATATTTTTCATCAATGCATTATTAATAAGTATTTATACTTAATTAATATATAATTGCTTACTATACAATGGCCATTAAATCACGGAAAGGCGGTTCATAAAATATGTAATAGAGATAATGATTATATTATATTTACACATTTAACCGACATTGTCGGAATCCTTTTCGTAAACTTGCAAACTTTCATTTATTTTGTAGTTATGTATAGAAATTGTTGAAATTTAAACAAGACGGAGAAGTTAAATGATTGTATTAAGGCAAAACATGCCATTATTCATTAATGCTCAGCTTCGGAACTTATAATGTGCTTATTTTTTTTTTATTTTTTTTTGAATAAGGGTTTGTTTACAGACTTATAGGCGTTTTAACAACATTAATAGATCCGTTTTAGATATGCATGTTTTTGCGTATTAACAAAATGAATTGAAATGAAATGGTTGAATTTGGTGTTAATATATTGTAGCGACTCTTACTCTTACTTGTAATTCATTCATTGAAGTCGGATCTAGTTTGAGTATTACTCATGCGAGGTTGTTGGCATTAAGTCAAACACATTGTGTTACTCTTTGTAGAGCTTGTTTGATATTGTACGCCCGTTTAACTCAGAACTGATGGATTTACAACCAGGCCTCTTACTTCAAGACCACAGTTAAACCTTTGTTTGTTTAAATGCTAATAAAAGGCACTGCCACAAGTGTGTATTAAGTGTGTTAGCATTACTTGATAATTAAAGTGTTATAATTATTAATTCATTTTTCGAATGGTTTGCGTACATAAAAGTTGCCTCTGAATATTGCTTTGTTAAGAGCGTTTTTCGTTTTGCGTTTTACTTTCAGGACATAAGGAAAACATCAAGTATTAAAATCACTTAAAACCACGCTCATGATCTTATATTTGCCTACTTAAAAATCTCAATATTGCATTTTCGCGTAAGAAAGGGGGGGGGGTACTATTTAAAACCTTGCAATGAAGAGTCATTTCATATTGTGTTTCAACCATATCCCCTTTTTTATAAGATATATGCAATAACATCAGAGTCATTCTATTTCACTTCAATGGATAATCTCGAGATATTCGTCATCGGATATTTAATGTAAAGGTGTTTCTTTTATATATAATGTAATTTGACTGTACAATTTAGTACCAATCATAGCACGATACGTTTGGCGCTTAAAGCCCGATTGACCGCGTTCCATTATGATATTGAACCAAACATAATACGAATATAAAACTTATCACAACAAATATATATTTGTATTGAAAGTAGCCTAAAACAACTCATTTAAACACCTTACAGACAAACAAAAACTATTTTAATATAATATTTTTCCTACATTATTTTCATTGAAAACAAACAACAAAAAAAACTTTAAAACAAGCACTACTTACATTTTTCGTCGTTCATTAACTGAATCAAATTTATGCCAAGATTTTTTTAAAAACGTTTAAATTATTTCATTTTAATAATTCGTAAACAAATATTATGCTATCCAATCTAGGTCTATATCAAGGCAGACCCACCACATATAATAAGATCGACATAACTGTTATCAGCTGAACAGATTGTAAGTTGTACGCTTCTGATAATTAATTATACAAAATATGTTAAATGTCATTTCGTCAATTACCTGTTGATTATATACCCTTAGACAGACCAGGGCCCTTATTTTTAGGCTCAATTCCCACTCATTCGTGCTAGATAATCCCATTCAATACAAATCAGCTCAAATATATTCGATTCAAGATCAATCTGTCATTTTTCGAAGTTGTTGACGCTGCAACTGGAATAGCCATCTGTGTTTGTTGGTGAAATCATTATATATTTGTATTCAGATGTATGCATGAGTTCATACATAATGATGCTATATGACAAAATGACCTAGAATAATAGTATTCTGGGATATAATAAACACCCGAAAGGACAACTAAGATAACAGCTGCCTTGCGATTGCAAAATGGTACGGATCGAAATACAAGAAACTCAAATTAAAACGCAGATATAACTTACAAATGTATATTTCAACGAGAGTTATATTTTTCTTTTCTTACGTTGATTAGCAGAAAGGACACAAGTCGATTGTTTGTAATATAATTTAATTATATATTTTTAAACAGTTATGCTATTTGTTTTCAAGTATTTTACTGTCAATCAGTCTATATCTACAAAAAGTTTACTTTCTCTAAATCAAGGTCAATAATCAAGTACAGTGCTCTGACTTATTAATATCATTTGATTTCGCCTACAACATGAAGGTTTTCCTCTTATTTTTTTATTTTCGGAAATTTAAATTTGATTGTGAGTTATCGTTGATCTTAGTGAGTTTGTTTCAGCATAGGTTAAAAAACAATCGTAACCTTTCAAATAGTAAAATTCAAATATTACTCATCCCATATTAAAGTCGTGTTATATTGGGTTGTTTCATAAGCCGTTGTTAAACGTACATTGCTTACATTTCTAAAAAGGTAAAATAAGCCGAAGTCATAAAATAAGATTAGACACAGATTTTGCAAAGCATCATTTAACATGCTGTGTAATACTACTGATAAGACTTCAAATATAACTTCATATTGATAAAGTCATGCATCATCAGGTCAATTGTTTGATTCCCTCCTTCAAACTGCAGCGTGTTAAATATTATCATCCGCGCTCCCACCGAAATATAATAAATAATTGATTATACATCAACCCGTGATTCAAGTGTACATACAGAACAGGTTAATGACATGATAAAAGTTACAATGGGAATCAGTGAAATTCTTGCGATAAACATTTATCATTAAACAAATATAAATAAAGGTCTGATGAAAATGGATGATATTAAATTTTGAACCTAGTAAACATCATTAAGTACTTTTGCTGTTGTTTGGGAAAAGCATACACAAGCTGACGAAGAAGACCTAGAGAAAGTTGAGCATGAGGCAGCACAACAAGTTTCCATTTCAAATTTTTAGATTGAAACAGTATTTATGTGAATCAAATTCAGAAATATTCTTAGAAGCCATACGAGTAAACATAAACCACGTTTAATGACACAGGGTAAACGACAAAGACAGAGAACACAAAAACAAACAAAAATCACAAACAAGAAACATTGAACAACAGCACAAAACTGCACATACACCACAGTGCACATATACTTTATAAAACAATTAGGCATGTTTATCAAGGATTGTTAGGTACTGCCTTGGAACGGTCAGAAAAATGAATATTTACTGGGGGTTTAAACCAGTTACGTGCACAAACCTCACTCTTATCCCAACAATCCTGATTAAATTAAAAACGTTGAGGCAACTTAATAATAAAACAAATCATAATAAACTAATAGGTAAACCCCAAGTACTTCAATGATAAGGGATCCCAACACTCCTGATTAGACGAGGGGAAATACGATTCAGAGTACCTAATGCAAACACTTTTCAAAGATACGATGCAGTTATTGTTTGAAGCTATGAGCATACCACACAGTCTGCCATTGAAAATAAAAGGTTTAAGACTGTGTGATCATAAAATGTCATTGTATTAAAACTGGAAACAAACAAAGAAAACACTAGTAAAAACTTAAAAACGACATGTCATTAGCTATACTTTTCTTCAAAATGATATGTAAAATATTTGAAGAAAGCGACAACACACGCCGGAACATTCCTAGATAGCCAAAGACGGTTTTAAAAATACCTTAATTTGCAAAAAAATGGAAAGTTTAGTTATGTAAGGACGCTATATTCAATCTTATATTTTGTTTGAGGAATTCATCTACAAAAACTAGACGGCAAGTGCTCTTGAAAGTATTGCTGTTATAACCGCGGTTTAAATACAATACAGGCTGTTTATTGAGTCTATCTGCCCAACTCCCTGCTATAAACATTTTAATTTTACGATTGTTCTTTGAGACATCACCATAAATGTCGGGGTGAGCAATACTATTAGCAATCAGCGATTTAAGTCTACTATTGTACTTTGATTATACATTATAATGACCATTACCAAATCTTTAAAAAGTTTTCCTTAATTTTTGATTTCTTAATCTCTGTTTATTTTTTGTCCATTATAAGTTTACTGCGGGAACTAAAATGTTTGACATCTGTACATATTCTAGGAAATCTTCTTGATCAACTGTGCAATAAAAACACCATATGATGCTAAACTAGGAATAACTCCATCTAAAGAAGGGTAATTAATTATTTGAAAATTAACATCATCACGTTTAAAATAAAAAATGATATGCAATCTTGAACCTCTGAAGGGGAGAGGGATAAAACCTTAACCTACATTTTTACAGGATGTTTCTTCTTCTTACGTCAGCCTATCTCACTTCATTTATTCCGTCTCGAGTTGATGATAAAGCCTCCTTCAATCATCGGAATTATGTCAACCTTCGTAATATTTCTTGTAAAACTCAATTGCTATCGACCTCATTTCTACCAGCAACAATATCGTTGTGGAATGCACTTCCGGAAAGAATTCGTTCCTCTCAATCCTTGCCCTCCTTCAATTTTAACCTTAACAATAATTATCAAACAGTTCAACAATTCTACTATGCGGGTGAACGTAAATTGAGTGTCACCCATGCAAGGCTGCAGATGCACTGTAGTAATCATAATGAACATTTATTTACTAAAACATTATCAATAGCCCAATTTGCCTATATAATGAAAATGATGACACCTACCATTTCTTCTTCACCTGTCACCTTTATCTTGCACAAAGGCATCACTTATTCGACCAATTGCCTGCTATTAGGCCTATACCACTTCAAATTGTTTTGTTTGGATCCAAAACAGCCACGGACTAGACCACTTTAACGATATTAAAACACGATCAACACTTCAATCGCCAAACTTAACGTTCTTATTTCCTGAAAATAAATAAGAACAACCTTGACTATACCATTGACCTGACCTATCCATGCCCCCCCCCCCCCCCTTCCTCTGCACTTTTAATTATTCCCATTCATACTCCAAGCGCATTCTACCACCTACTACTTCATTTATTCGTCATACACCTTTCACATTATCCATCCACTATATCGTTTACATCAATATACAATTATTTACAACTTGAAAAAATAACAGAAGCGAGGAGCACTATTAGCTACTATAGCTTCATTCTCAATTCCGAAATTACTTTGT
This sequence comes from Mya arenaria, assembly GCF_026914265.1. Classification (NCBI taxonomy): domain Eukaryota; kingdom Metazoa; phylum Mollusca; class Bivalvia; order Myida; family Myidae; genus Mya; species Mya arenaria. The sequence goes on from NC_069137.1 coordinate 19,772,545, forward strand.
TTTGTGCAGACTTCATTCGTCCACCTTTCATGTATTATTTCCTCCGTCAACCATTTATTATTAAGTATGCTATAACTTTGTATAGTTTAATATTGCCATTTTAAAATAACTACTGGTTCAACAAAATACTTCTAAATACCATGATCTCTGAGGACAGGCTTTTGTAATATATTTGTTATAATGGTGTAATATGTTTGTATATATCTGAAGAAGAAGATGAGAAGATGTATGAACTTCATGTCATAACGAATGATAAGCTATCATTATAAACCCTATCGGAAATCAATATCGGAATTTCAAATGTATAATGTAAAAGGCATGCGACTGCTTACTTCTGTTATTCAGTTGCGTTATCCAGCATGAACACATCATTAAACTTTCATCGAAAATCGTAGAGGATCATAGGTAAAGAATAAACAGATACATGTTTACAATATAAGCCACACATAAGTTAACTTAATATTACTTTGGCCTTTAACTGTTTACTGTAGACCTGTCGTATCAACTCTATCGGTGGTGTGTCTTCTGTATTGTTCACTGTATACCGGTCGTGTCAACTCTATTAGTGGTGTGTCTAAAGTATTGTTAAAGTGTTCACTGTAGACCTGTCGTATCAACTCTGTTGGTGATGTGTCTACTGTATTGTTGGAGTGTTTACTGTAGACCTGTCGTGTCAACTCTTTTGGTGATGTGTCTACTGTATAGTTGGATTGTTCACTGTATCTGTCGTATCCACTCTGTTTGTGATGTGTCTAAAGTATTGTTAAAGTGTTCAATGAAGACCTTTCGTATCCACTCTGTTGGTGATGTGTCTACTGTATTGTTAATGTGTTCACTGTAGACCTGCCGTATCCACTCTGTTGGTGATGTGTCTACTGTATTGTTGGAGTGTTCACTGTAGACCTTTCGTGTCAACTCTATTGGTAATGTGTCAACTGTATTTTGGACTGTTCACTGTAGACCTGTCGTATCCACTCTGTTGGTGATGTTTCTACTGTATTGTTGGATTTTTCACTGGAGACCTTTCGTGTCAACTCTATTGGTAATGTGTCAACTGTATTTTTAGACTGTTCACTGTAGACCTGCCGTGTCCACTATGTTGGTGATGTGTCTACTGTATTGTTGGAGTTTTCACTGTAGACCTTTCGTTTCAACTCTATTGATAATGTGTCAACTGTATTTTTAGACTGTTCACTGTAGACCTGCCGTGTCCACTCTGTTGGTGATATGTCTACTGTATTGTTGGAGTTTTCACTGTAGACCTTTCGTTTCAACTCTATTGGTAATGTGTCAACTGTATTTTTGGACTGTTCACTGTAGACCTGCCGTGTCCACTCTGTTGGTGATGTGTCTACTGTATTGTTGGAGTTTTCACTGTAGACCTTTCGTGTCAACTCTATTGGTAATGTGTCATCTGTATTGTTAATGTGTTCACTGTATACCTGTCGTATGAACTATATTGTTGATGTGTGTAAAGTATTGTATTGTAAACGGCTGTATTGTTCGTATGTAACAACCTCATAAAGATGTGAATCTGAATCAGAAAGTTCAGTCCTAACATTGAAGGTGTTTCGTTATATTAATGAAACGTGTTATTGTGAATAATATTATTATATAACAACATTCAGTTGTCTGTATGATTTCGAACTTATTGTAAATGTAAGTACTGTTTATTTCTACAAGTATAAAACATGTTGAAGCTTCATTAAGTCTGTTTAAGACTCGTGCGATGATTTGAACTGATTAGAACCTATAGTATTGCATGGTATTTACATGCGCTCTATTTGAACAATGATACTTTGTGATTGACACTTTTTTTAGATAATACATGTATGTGGGCGACAGTTGTGAACGTCTATTTTAATCTAAGTTCATGGGTTATCAGGGTCAAAACAATCCTTCAACGCTTTATCTTAAGGATAGTGTCAGAAACCTACTCGTATTTAATTAAAATGTTTACATGTACAGTGATACATAATGTAAATACTATACGTAAAATTGAACATTTATTAGTGCATTACCTTCGCACATGTAACAAATTTATCATAGAACTGTCGTTATGATTACAGAAAAGGTGTGGGTAACAATTAATCAAGAAACAATAACATTTCCACAACGCTTTTCTGGGAGTTTCCTTCTCCATGTGGTATACAAAAAGACATACGTTAAACAAGATAATGCACCAAACCTAAAGATACTTCAATATACTAATACATTGAATGAATAGGTTGTTTTTCTTTTGGGAGGTTTTTAAAAAGAGACTGTGTTATTTACGTAGCCTCGCATAAACCACTACAGGTTAGGTTGAAAATAAACATGTTGTTGCTATTTTACTGTCATGCTTACATGTGTTATTAATCGCTTGTTCTTTTTCAAAGATAATTTAATAAATGAACATATGTAAACTTAGCCTGCGTAACGTAATCTGCAAAATACAACGTCCATTTTTTATGATTTATGACATTTTTTTATGTATTGTCTTGACCTTATCAAATGTTATCAAAAAAAAAAACAGTCAACATATAAAGATGATTTCTTGGACAATATATATTTTACTGCGTACCAGAAGATAGGACCTACAAACTTTAAATTTCTCGAGGATTGGTTTCGTCCTAGGCAATCTATTAATGTGTTGTTGTTGTTTTTTTCCAGTTCATTCAGGATGATTAAAGCCGCATAATAACAGCAATATTATCACATACTTGTTTACGTTATTGCAAAACCAGAAAGCCACACTTAATTTATAAATAATTGGCGTTCGTTTTAACAAAAACACCATATTGTAATGGCTTGTTTAAGCTAATATTTTACACGAAATCTGTACGAACCATATTTCTACTATTGTTGGGATTAGGTAACAGCATTTAGGTATATCATTCATACACATTTTATACACAATTAAACCTAAATTGTATTCAGAAAGTTTTCATTCGAAATTGGAAGTCAGATCTAGATAACAGTATTCTGCGAATGTAGTTTTGCAATTATGTTATTCATGTTTTTTATCAATAAAATGAACTGATCATTTTGACGTTTAAGGTTTAGGTTTAAATATTCGACCATCACTATTACACTGATAGTACGATCTAAAATGGTGATACACTATTTTAACTGCATGACCTCGAACTACAATGCAAAATGTTCACTGTATGTCATCGTGGCGCACAAAATTCATTTTAGTATAACCTTTGATCATAATAACTCCATTTAATTGCCAAAAACTGCATTGCTATATGGCAACGTATCATGATAATCAAATTGTAGTATCCGGCCTTAAATCATGAATAACTTGTTAATGTTCATCCTGATCAACTTATTTTGTGTGTAACATGTTCAACTTATTTCTGTATTTCATAATTAACTTATATCTTTGTATCATGTTCATCTTTTACTGTATATCATGATTAACCTGATAATGTGTTATTGCTGTGCATTATTATCAACTAATCACTGTGTATAATGATCAACTTATAACTTAATGACAGTGTTTCGTTATAATTATATTACTGTATGACATTAAATAAAAAAATATTTTATTGGAAGGCATTCAATCAATATTATTAGCAATAAGGCATTGGATCATGATAGTTTAATTACTGTGATACTCTGTAGACTTAAATAATGTCAAGTGCATTTCTGATTGGCCTAATGCAACGACAATGCATTACTGTACAGTCTGAATCACGATGATATTTAATCATGTCTACTTGAGCTATGATAACACTGAATACTATACTGTACTACATTAAACCAACATATACAATTATTCAATTATGCCCTGAATCATGACAAATTCACGACTGTAGTGCTTTGAATCCTCACAAAAAACGTTTTACCATGGTGTTAATGTATTCGGATCCCAATTATTCCTAGTTGAAAATGTTAAAGCGTTGAAATACGAAATCTGCTGCTACTGTCAGTGTCTTGTTTCTATTAGCCCTTATATTATCATATCATATTGTTTCGACACTTATCTAGGGTTCACAAAAACATGTTTTATTTAGGGGAGAACAATTAGTGACACAAGGTTTGTATAGACTCTGTATAGGATTAGAACAGTTGTCTTTCTTGTATGTAATAAAATAAACTGGAGCAATTTGAAATACTGAAATATTTAATATTTCTCTACTGTGTAAAAATTTAACCTACTTTGATAAAGGGAGATATATCTGTGTCCTCAACATGCATTTTGTTTTGCCGAACTGTTATCTTATGTAAGGGAATGTAGTGATAGAAGGTATTTGAGAGTTTTTTTGTAAAGATGTAGCTTATATCACTGTTTTCTTTTATGACTTATAGATTGGTTGTTAAGGTGTCTTATTTCACGTTCATTTAACCGATGGTAGTTATAACAAAGTCGGTGAGTGACCGTATCAAATCAGTCTAATTTGATAAAGTTTTCGTTACATAGAAATAACGTTTTATATTATGGTTCACTATCTGATAAGCATTGTTATCCAGTTCGAACCAGTACGATACTAATGACATATCACCCCAAACGATAATTTAAAAATATGCACCATATCAATATATGTGAGGAGTTAAAGTGCATCTGGGAGTCAGTCATTGTCGAGCTATATTATAAACCATTTAAGCGATAGCAGTTTAATGGGTCTAAACTGTATTTTGTCATTCAACCTTTTTTTTTCAATTATTAAAAAATGCATACCAGAAGATTAACTTATATTATTAAGTATTATAGAGATTTCAAGTCTTATGCGCTGAACATATTGCAAGCCTGTTTGTTATTTTCTTTAAATCACCTTGTGTCTTGAGATCTGATTAAAAGAAATATATTGGTGGTATTTGTTTCAATAAATCAAGTTTGTGTATTAATGTAACCATAGTGCATGTTTTGGTTGTATAACACACACTTCGGATAACAATATTACCAGCATTAACCCTCTTTGGATAAACAACATAAAACATTTTCGAAACTATGATTGCCGCCCAATGTCGACCCATTTACAGTCATGAATTGTTAGCTGTCTCTTGAAATAAACGGACAGAAAATGAACACCTAAATTTTGATGTCAAGACATTTGCTATATTTTTAATAGTCGCACGAGTTTACAAAATGATAAGGCAGCCGTACCCTCTCAAGTTATGGGAGACGACAGGACTGAAATGTGCTCGTTTACAATTCAAATTGCAACAACCAAAATTAGTCCGGTCAAATGTTCATCATGGCATTGAACTATTTTCTATCATAGATGGTGATTGGTTTATCGCGAGGGTAACATGTTTGGAAGTTATAAAGAAACAATGATCTTTTGTAGCCATTACAATAGGTTGATGGTATTTAAGACTTTTTGAATTTTTCCCTGGTCTTCATGCATATATTACTAGCATTTTTGTCTGTATGAAAAACATATTCTAGGTGCTACTTTGTATGCAACGCGCAAGGATCGGCTTATGCTACATAATTACCCTCTATTATTTATGTACTTGAACAATTGAAATTGGCTTGAATGATGAAGAAAGCAAGCAATGTCATTGCAACATAACTATTCGATTTATGACTTGGAACATATCAGTTTGATGGATATATCCATTTTAATATAAATTGTACAATTTACATGGTCATTAAGGCCTACAATTGTAAATCAATAAACTTGTACAAATGCATAAAGCGATGTTAATGATAATCAATATTATATGTTAAGGATATCATAAACTAGAGTTTAAGTTTAATTCTTAGTACCATTGTGGTCTTTATTCTAAATACGCGAGTATTCGGCCCATGGACATTAATAAGTGGATCAAATTTGTCGCAAGAAGACAACTTTCTTCTACTCTAAATAAACAAATAACTCGTTTTGTAAGATAAACGTAATATATACACTGTTCACATTTTGAATCAACGCCAATTTACCGCTTCATTTCTTAGTCTAAACTGATTATCGATAATTAGCATATTTTTGCTCTCTCGTTTGTATCTCTAAAGATTGTAATGATTATGTTGTTGTCCATGCAATCAACAATTGTCTTTATCGTTTTTCAATGTGTCTTCAAGCACACATCCGTGGTGGCAATACGGAAATGATCATAATTGTAATGGAATGATTTTTTTCAAAATTTTAACCTTCATGTGAGTTGTTCCCTTCTTTCAAATTCAACAGTTGCATGTGTTGTATGCGTCTGATTTTTTTTGTATTGCGCATTGGTATTATGTATATGTCCTCGTTCCCGCAATTACTGATTGATATATTTGTGTTCAGTTGTTCTTATTGCTCCATTTTGGAAATGGAGAATGACGAGGTCATGTTTAATTAGTATTCAATCGGCATATTATCATGAACGTATGTATATCCAACATACTAGAAAACATTTAAAACGCAGCATTGAAAACACACTTATACTAATTTCTCATATGTGAGATTTGTAATACATATATGAGTATTGTAATATAACTGCTGCCTTGCAATGGTATAAATAGGACATTACCTTCAGTTCTGATAGTCCAAATAGGTGAAGGCTGTAATGTATGTTTGAGTATAGGAATATAACTGCTGCCATGCAATGGTGTAAATAGGACATAACCTTCACTTCTCATAGTCCAGATAGGTGAAAATTGTAATGTATGTTTGAGTATAGGAATATAACTGCTGCCATGCAATGGTGTAAATAGGACATAACCTTCACTTCTCATAGTCCAGATAGGTGAAGATTGTAATGTATGTTTGATTATAGGAATACAACTACTGCCATGCAATGGTGTAAATAGGACATAACCTTCACTTCTAATAGTCCAGATAGGTGAAGATTGTAATGTATGTTTGAGTATAGGCATATAACTACTGCCATGCAATGGTGTAAATAGGACATAACCTTCACTTCTCATAGTCCAGATAGGTGAAGATTGTAATGTATGTTTGAGTATAGGAATATAACTACTGCCATGCAATGGTGTAAATAGGACATAACCTTCACTTCTCATAGTCCAAATAGGTAACGGGTGTAATATATGCTTAAGTATAGGAATATAACTGCTGGCTTGTAATGGTGTAAATAGGACATAACCTTCACTTCTCATAGTCCAAATAGGTAACGAGTGTAATATATGCTTGAGTTTAGGAATACAACTGCTGCCATGCAATGGTGTAAATAGGACATAACTTTCACTTCTCATAGTCCAAATAGGTAACGAGTGTAATATATGCTTGAGTATAGGAATACAACTGCTGGCTTGTAATGGTGTAAATAAGACATAACCTACACTTCTCATGGTCCAAATATGTAACCAGTGTAATATATGCTTGAGTATAGGAATACAACCGCTGGCTTGCAATGGTGTAAATAAGACATAACCTTCACTTCTCATGGTCCATATAGGTGACGATTGTAATGTATGTTTGAGTATAGGAATATAACTGCTGGCTTTCAATGGTGTAAATAGGAAATAACCTTCACTTCTGACATGTGATGTCTCGCTGAATCTCGCATACATCACTTTCCTCGTGATATAGTACATGTAATGTCTTGCTGATTCTCGCATACTTCACTCTTATCATGATATCGTTCATGTTATGTATCGCTGAGTCTCGCATACATCACTTTTATCATGATATCGTTCATGTTATGTATTGCTGATTCTCGCATACATCACTTTTATCATGATATCGTTCATGTAATGTCTCGCTGATTCTCGCATACATCACTTTTCTGGTGATATTGTACATGTAATGTCTCGCTGATTCTCGCATTCATCACTTTTATAATGATATCGTTCATGTAATGTCTCGCTGATTCTCGCATACATCACTTTTATCATGATATCGTTCATGTAATGTTTTGCTGACTCTCGCACACATCACTTTCCTCGTGATATCGTTCATGTAATGTTTTGCTGACTCTCGCACACATCACTTTCCTCGTGATATCGTTCATGTAATGTTTTGCTGACTCTCGCACACATCACTTTTATCATGATATCGTTTATGTAATGTCTCGCTGATTCTCGCATACATCACTTTTCTCGTGATATCGTACATGCAATGTCTCGCTGATTCTCGCATACATCACTTTTCTTGTGATATCGTACATGTTATAATTTGCCGATTCTCGCATTAATCACTTTTCTCGTGATATGTTACATGTAATATATCGCTGATACTCGCATACATCACTTTTCCTGTGATATCTTACCTGTCATATCGCGCTGATTCTCGCTTAAATCACTTTTCTCGTGATATCGTTCATTTCATATCTTGATGATTCTCGCGTATATCAATTTACTCCTGATATCGCTACTGTCTGTTCTCGCATATATTCGCATAAATCATTATTGTCGTGATATCGAACGAGTCTTGTCTCGCTGATACTCGCATACATCACTTTTCTCTTCCTTCCGTACATGTCATATATCTCTAATACTCACATACAACACTTCTTTCGTCCCATTGTGCGTGTCATATATCGCTTATTCACGTATTAATCCTTTTTCTCTCGATATCGTACATGCCATATCTCTCTGGTTCTGTTTTAATCACATTCCTCTTGCTAGCATATATGTTAATCTAAACGTGTAAAATATACACATAGTTGGATGCCCTAATGTGAAAAAGACGTTCATATAACACGTAACTGTGCACTAGTGTTTAGCAACAACTCTAAAATCATGCTTGACGTGTACAATAATTCCATAAAATACTTTGAAATAAAAACAGTGAAAAAATAATAATAGCAGAACGAGATTATTGTCAGTATTTCGATGAAAGGCGTTCCTTGGCACTGTGCTGTCTTCGTTGTATGTCTCTGATATGTTGGCAACCAGCTCTATATCACGCATTCCTCTGAAAAAGAGAAAGTTGTTTCATTTAAGTTATACAATAATGTTCTATTGAACATTAACAACATACTCATTTTTTATGTGAATCTTCTGTCGAATTTTCAAGCAATTTCCTTTAACATCAGAAATCGCGTTCGTATTCCGTATATGCTATATTCACTTAGTTTAAGCATTGTAATACTATTTGTTTTCGTTGAACACAATCGTTACATGATTCAACTATATTGACCGATTATTTGCGTTTTGGATCAACTTTTTATTCTTAAAAAGAAATATTTACACCTCAATTTCTATTCCTTAAATGAACTGCTTTTCGGCCTTTCGGCAATTGCGTTCATCAATCGATAAACGCAGCATCTTCGGATATGTTCGAATCGGAATTCATCGCATAACGTATAAATAAAAACTATTGAACTTGTTATTGTTTATATTGTGTCAGCAGGTCCAGTAAAATATAAATCAACATTTTAGGAAGTGTTAAGTTATCATATTTTAAACGTTATATATTTTATTCTTGCCAAAAGTGTTTCAATTTTACGTTTAAAAGTGATTTCAAGTGGTTGATATTTTCCCGCGTTTTTGTGACGTCATTTGAAAACAAAACATGTTTCCGGTTTCAGTCGGGTCGTTCTATTTATATAATGGGTAAGAGAGGTTTACTGAAAGGTTATCCTGAATGAAATGAAGTATTTTTAACGTTTCTTGAATGAAATAATGAACTATGTGCTGTAAATATAAGGAATGAATTGGGCTGGTTAAAGTACCCGTGGAGTCCTGCGCACCCCACACACTAAGGCCAGCCCAATTGCGTTCATACCCCGATAATGACATAAACCCCGCAATTAATTCCTTAAATGAATCAAATACCGAATGACAAACATTGAAAGGCTACCACAAGACGCACAATACAACACAATCGATCTACATACAAATATAAGTCGTCCATTAATGATTGCCTTGTTGTCTCCATCAAGAAAACCTTCTTTTACTGATAATGGTGGAACGCTGAACTCATCGCAGTGTTAAATTTGCGTTTGTTAAGTTAAATTTTTAATTTTCCATTATAGTACATTGACTACCTTAACGAATAGAACACCAGGTAGCAACATTTCCTATTCTGGTACATGTATTTCTTAAGCACATGCAGGGTATATCTCAACATCACTATTACAAACACTTAACAGGGGCTTCGGTCATTCACACGTACAATTGGACGCATTCAACAATTAATGATCGTACACAAGTATATGTATTCATTGTTTACCATTATTTGTAAAATACCGCAGGAATTGGACATCTGTATAACTAGGTATCTGTGTGCATGCAACATGATAATATATTGTTTATGTTCAATTAAGGTATCTTATTTAGCTCAAAGGAAAATACTCATTTCAGGATTTCTGTCATTTGTTTGTTGTTCTTTATCATTTCTAAGTTAATTAGGTAAGGTAATTTCAAGCTGATTATGTTTAATTTATTCCCCCAAACTACATCGACTATACCTTATAAGTTATCACTTACCAACACAACATTTCTGGTAACAGCAAAATCCACAAGCACCAATACACAACATTGCAGCGATTGCGCAGACTATGACCGTGATATGCATTTAAGGACACTACTCAATAGTATCTTTATTATATTGATGTCAGAACTTACGTAGTTTGTGTTTTATTGATGTTGAACATTTTGTTTTATGTAATATCAGTGTAAGGGCTTGAGCATTAATATGCTATTGATGTGAGAACTTAAGATTGTTGTGATATTGATATTAGGCCATTTGTAATTATGTGATATTATTTTAAGATTTAAGTTGTAATTAACTATTGACTAATGGACGTTAGTAAATATATGATAGTTATGTCATGAGTTTAGTATTTTTTGTGATATGGATGTCAAGGCATAAATATTTCGTGATAGAGATGTAAGGACTTAAGTATTGTTGTGATATTGATGTGATGACTTAAGTATTGGTGTGAGGACTTATTTATGTGATATTCATGAAAGAAATTCAGCATCTATGTGATGTTAATGTCAGGACTACAGTTATTTTGTGATTCTGAAATCAGGACTGTAGTTTCTTTATAATCTTGATGTCAGGACTCAGTATCAGTGTCAGTATCTTGTTATATTAATGTCAGGAATGCTGCTGTGCTTGTTCCTGTATGTTGTCTTCGGAAACGCGAAGTGATCGTTTGGAAGCACGATTACATTAAGACATGCAGTGTCTATTATTATATCATTAAATAAATATATATCATTACAGTTCGCATTTTGTATGGCCAATGGTAGAAACATTGATAATAACATTAAATCATATTTTAGTTCAATGATTTTTACACTTTTCTAAATATCCTTAATGTAACACATATGTACTGCAGCGTTCTAGCTCACGTGAGTACTGACTGGTATCACACTGATTATATACTGACCTTTCGTTGTCCCAACATTTCCTAGCGCCCAGCAAACACGCAACAAGCGTGAGAAAAAGTGCGTTTTTTTGTAGGTCTTTGTTTGCTATTATGACGTTATAGCGTGTTGGCGGCACCAGGTGTCAGCAATCAGACAAAGTACCTGTTTCCTTTCTTTATGCAGATATTTCAGTCCCTTGTTAAATATACCCAAATCATCCAGTATGGTGCCAGTATACCCGGTTGTTAACCATTTATAACATAAAACAAGCAAACTTTAATATTTCCTATTGCAAACAAGTTACCTGGTTTCGGCTGTGGAAATCATGACGGTATTTATTACACTTGCCTTATACTTGGAATTGATAGCTTTATTTTATAAAGTTTCCACGAAGGGATTAAAAAAACCAATTACATTACATTACTTACGCGCATTGATGCCTAAGCAGTAAGAATTCACGAAAATAAATAACAACAGCAGCTTTTCTCTGTCCATTCTGTATCATCGTTGGCTACACCTGAAACATAACCATACAAAATAAATAATAAATTTTAATTGACGACACTTAACCAGACCGTCTACATAGCTGGTAGCAATATTATCGTTGGTCACATCTGGAAGTTGTAAGGTAGAATTTACAACCATTAATTATCAACACTTAATCACAACACCTGGAGTTTTTACCACATCTGGAAGATTTAAAAAACACACTCTTAAATCATCAATTGACGACCCTTTATTCCAGCGATTGTTGTTTATTTTTTCTGATGCTCTGTTTAACTTTATACCAAATTAATTTTCAAAACTTTGAAATGTAGTGTAACTATTTTTTGTCTCTCTAAATGGCTTTCGAAGTGTTATGTTCATCGCTGCCACGTTACATCAAGAGCACGTTTTCTATTGATCCAGATGCCCAATTAAAACACAATGAAAGACATTACCACATCAAAAAGAAACATAAATCAAAAATAGTGCTTTACTTCAGCTATTCGTACTCCAAAAAGCCACCAGGTTTAGGTATTACTCTAAAGTTCGATGAATCATTTTAGCATGGTTAATCGCCCTATAAAACAGAAAGAATAAATGTAATAAAAAAGTGCAAAAAATACCATGAATTAACTTCTATGATGAACAGTTAAGATAATAAGGCGCCAACGATAATTGTTTTCTTATATATCTTTTCATTAGAAAGCATTCTATTTGAAAACAAATGACTAATTACTTGTTACAAAAAAAGTGTCATTTGGTAGGACATTTCGTTGATCGGCGAATTTTGTTCCTTAAAGGTCTGGCTAAATAAGTGTATTGTTGCTAGCTCTTTGCCAATAAAGGTTGTTTTGACAAAAAAGTGCTGCACTGGCTATCCCTTAGCAATGCATCAGGTCGATGGTAACAGACATTACATGGAAAGGAAAATAAAGGCTACGGTCAATAAAATAACTTGTTTGGATATCCTGCATTTTTGTTTGGGGCGGGGAGAGTGGAGAGTGTTTATTTCAAGACGCATTTCATTTAATTAATTAATTACATTCTGTTATCTTAAAATGAGTCAATAATTAGATTCATTAGGTTTAGACACAAATAAAACAATTAGAGCTCCATATACTGTACATGAACATTCACATAAACAAAACAATGATTTTGCAGCAATAAGATTAAGGTCATCATCGTTCATTAGACGGCTGTACTTTGTCAAAATAAAGATCTCTATTTGGGTGAATATAAAAATTGCACAGGGCAGATAACATTGAAATTGAATCACTATACTTGTATCTCGTAAACTTAAAATATCAAATAATTAATAAATTGTTTACACTAACACTTGAACATGATAACCGCTTCATTCAGATAAACATGCCCTTCGTTTACAACGTTTTACTAATAAGGAAAGAAGCCGATTTGGTTTTGGGAAAAACTCATTTTATCGAAAGATGTTTCAACTGTAACTGGTTATAAGCAAATTTTACCTAAAATATTTAAAACTGGTTTAAACAACGATGACTGGAGCTTGTAAATAGCTATTAGATGAATTGGTACTATGTCTGTTCATTTTTAACACATACACGTATCTTGCGAAATCAAAAATATTAAAACGTCTTTCACGAAAATCAAACAAAATTGTGTGTTATTAAATTAAATAAACTGTAACACATGATTCGAAGTGACTTCATGAGTCAAATAAATAAATATATTTCACCCTTTCAAACAGAGAAAACATCGTTTGAATATATAACAAAAATTTCACAGTTAGACCGAAGTCATTGGGTTGAATGCTACAGAAGAAGTTTAACGACGTCATTTCCGTATGCTACTACTTACTATAATTTTGTATTATTTTGTGCAAATAGAATTGCTATGCGACTCTTTAAATATGCCGTTTGAAGCGCACTGGGTTAAATATATTCGGATCATACACTGGAACACGCAATTATTTTATGTGTCTTTAATGTTATTGTGATTCATTATATATTTTAAATTATGCATATAGGTACTCGTAATATTAAATATGGCAACATTTAGTGGATGGCTTACTCCTTTATAAAACATACGCTATATATATTTTTAAAATATAGATAACTTACATTCACCAAGTTGATTTATCCAAAGTTTATAACTATTTGACGATGATCCAATTGAGTTAACTCTACAAACAGTTCATTTTGACATCAAGTGATCCACTATTGATCCGCGGGTTCTACGTTATAGTATATCAATCAAGAAATACAAACAATCGAATAAACTTAAACAGTTAAAAGGCATATACACGTATAATGCATACACTTAGCAAAACTCGGGTGAAATAAACATACGGTAAGCACTGATTTATGAATACATTTCAATATAAACTAAAATATAAACACTTGATGAACAATGTTTAAACTCAACATACGGTTGACACTGATGCATGAAAATTTACCATAGATACTTTAATATGAACTGTTTACAATACTCTTTCGACGAATATGCGTTCAGATATTGTCCTCATCCTTTATGTTATATAGAAAATGCAATATGTCAGCCAAGATATATATTGACGTGTGAAAAATCGGTACGTATGTACTTTCAAGCAGATAAATGATATTGTAGAAAAGAGAGGAGATGGTGAAAGCACCTTGGTTACAAGCAGAATATGCCAATATGCTGTTTAAAACCAGTTGAATTATAATGCAGGAATGTGCATTTCTTTATTTTATCAATCGTTGGGAGTATATTTGATATTCATATTTATAATACAATGCAATATTTCAAGTGTTTAATCCTAATACTGCTCTGTTAACCGTTAACCTCTTCCGCGTAGGTTATATTACCTTGTCCTTCACTGATGCGATCCTTTGTCAAGATATAACGTCCTCGGGCTAATGCTATAATGTACCGAGCGACATTTAAGTATAGAAATGTTATATACCTTGTGACACTCACCCTTCGACGTACGGAATGTTATAAATAGATCATGTCACATATCTGTATTACCCGATGTCGGTATTCTGAAGTGGAAGCGGTATTTAGTCAATATTGGTTTAAGGTATAACATTTTGCTTGAATATTAATTACTTATACAGTCCATATAAATTTTGATTTATCAATTGGACTTAATTTGCTCAGCACAGTCAGTGTTTATAAAGTATCTTTATTAAAAATATATTTTCAATATATTTTTTTTAATTTTAATTACAATAAGTTGTGACAATATGTGTGAAGTTGAAATTGACAAAATAAAGGCTAGTCATATGTGTATTCCCTGCGACTAAATAAACCTGTCTTACTACCATTAAGAATTATTCGATTAAAACGTGTTCTTTATTAAATATGTATCTGACAACAACAATCCGAGTCACAGGTTTTTACGGATAAAGTTCAATTACCTGCCTGTGGTATATATGAATAGCGTTGTTATTTATCCACCCGGAAGTTGTATAACAAAGACCGCTTATTCTACCGATCACTGTTCCGATATGAGAGGAGGTTATATTTTCCTTATCATCCTCATCATCCTCCTCATCATCATCAACTTCATCCCCATTATTATTATTATTATTATTATTATTATTATTATTATTATTATTATTATTATTATTATTATTATTACTACTATTATTATTATTATTATTATTATTATTATTATTATTATTATTATTATTATTATTATTATTATTATTATTATTATTATTTTGTTTGTGGGGGTGGGGTTTGGGATGTGGTCGGGTTTGTTTGTTTATTCTACCCTTCAGGAATACATATCTATCCATGTTACACCTTTCTGGGTAAGAAATCATACAATGTGCCTCACCTAGAAATTCCGCCTTTCATGACAACATATCTTACTATGTATCTCACCTAGGAATTCCGCCTTTCATGACAACATATCTTACTATGTATCTCACCTAGAAATTCCGCCTTTCATGACAACATATCTTACTATGTATCTCACCTAGGAATTCCGACTTTCAGGAATACATATCCTACAATGTACCTCACCTAGGAATTCCACCTTTCAAGAATACATATCTTACTATGTGTATCACCTAGGAATTCTACCTTTCATGAATATATATTTTACTATGTAGCTCACCTAGAAATTCCACCTTTCAGGAATACATATCTTACTATGTAGCTCATCTAGGAATTCCACATTTCAGGAATTCATATATTCTATGTAGCTCACCTAGGAAGTCCACCTTTCAGGAATAAATATCTTACTATATAGCTCATCTAGGAATTCCACCTTTCAGGAATACATATATTTCTATGTAGCTCAACTAGAAAGTCCACTTTTCAGGAATAAATATCTTACTATGTAGCTCATCTAGGAATTCCACCTTTGAGGAATATATGTCTTACTAAAGACGTGACATAGGAATTCCACCATAAGACATTCACGAGGGTTGTCCAACAGGTATTCACTTAAAACGGACTATTTGTGCCTTTCAATACATACACGTAGCTTGCCCCGTAGGCAAACACCAACAGCGGACTACTTTGACAATGTATGAACCCATTATCAACGGAAAACTCTTTTATATATTTTTATAATTCAATGAAGAAACTATGCAGAGGATAATTGTTTCAGTGTGGGGGGCAACATCAGCCACGATTTAAATAATCAACCGGAAAATCGGTTAAAAGTAAACCTTGAAATATTACAGAAGGCTCGCTAATTGTAGAAGAGCGCTAAAAAATGTATATTGTCATTGTATCATTTCGAAAATGACATCAAATATTTGTTTTTTCAATTGTGGGCGCAGACATAAAAGAAAAAAGGCAGAGGGCAAATTAAGGAAACAGAACTTTCTGATTGGTATTGTCACGGTATGAAACTTTGTTATACAAACTTTAATTCAGAGGTAAATGCCATAAATTACCAAAATCAAATTATTAAAGAAGCAATTTTAAAATACTTGTTAAATAATAAAAATGTTACAATATTTCCAAAGAAGGCATCGAAACACGCACACGAACTTTCTCCTACCACTTAACAAAAATGACTAATCTTTTAATAAGATGCTTCAATCGTATTTTGTGAATATCAGGGAACTTCTAATAAGTATTGGTTTATTTCATTAGCAAGAACAGAAATGAGTCTTATAGTACCATGCATTCGCATCAACACATATACTCCTTGGAATATCGACATTCACACAGCTGATTAGCACGAATACGTTTGACTGACATAATGGCATTCCAACTCCACGCAGCGTACATCTTTCGTTGCTCATTTCCTAACAGAGGTAACTCCATTTTATGCCAAAGATTTTCATGTTTCTTTATCGTGTACATCGACACGTTTACGTATTTAAAATAATAATTCATTAAATAAGACATTGTCTTTCATGGTGGCAAAATCATATACTTTTTAGTTAAACCATATAATTTTTGTTAAATGTCTTACTACCGCTAACATTTAAACTGCTTAACCGTTCATAACATTGTAAGGGAAAGATCTGACTGATACAAGAATGATTGTCGAGGAAATCGGTCTGTTTATGAACACTAGCTTCATTAATTAGCGAAATAAGATGATTTGGAAAGAAAATACTCCAATCAGTTGCTTATGACATCAGCATCAACTTAATGCAAATTGATACAATTGAAAAAAGCACACGAAATGGTCGTGCTTTGCACTCAAAATGTTGGTTTTTAAGAAGATGAAATTTCTGAATAACATCTGATATTTGCATCCTCTTTAATACAATAAATACCATTATGTTTTTAGGCATATTTTATCAGGGTCCATGCTTTAAATTACCATAATTGGACCACAGAATAAAATGTTATAAACATGGGTATCATCTAGGAATACACACTTTATTTTGTATACTGTGTTAATGTCGTGGTTCTTTACATGTTCAGGGAATTACCAAGTATATGTCGTTGCTATGTGCGTTCTAATGAATAAATGCTGCGTACGGCGTCGCTTTGTTTATATTAAGGATTTATTCTATGAACGTTGTTGATCTTTGCATTCTAATTGTTAAACTCTATGTACATCGTTGCTTCTTTATGCATACGAATTGGCTAAAATCTGTATACGTCGTTGCTCTGTGTAAACAATTGGATTTACTCTGTGAACGTCGTTTCTTTGCGTTTAACATTGGCTTAAATCCCTATATGATATTGTATTGCGCATATATGTACACGGCATTGCGTTTGTCGTACTAAGGCCTACATTTTTTACCTATTTGCCCAGTGTATGATAATGAGAAGACTCTATGTATGCTGTTGCATACAAAGGGTTAAACCCTATGTAAGTCTTGTTTACTGCATGTATGCATGAAAAAGGCATTTACTTATATGCCGTTCAACACGCCAATTGTAAAAATAAATGCGTATGCATTGTTTCTTAAACCATTATACAAGACCTAGGAAATAATAAAGGCTTCTAGGCTGCTCACCTTACACTTGCAGGCTCTTCGTTAAGTGCATTCATTGTTGTGCCATTTAACACGATTCTTGCGGAATTATAGACAACTAGGCTTGTCCCCTTATATATATATTCTTTATTTCCTCCTATAAGAAGAGCATACATGTACATTATATGTAAATAGTGAGCAATAATTGCAATCAAATATATCTAACTATATACAAATATATATACACATACTTAAATCGATTCTAATATACAGGCTATATAAAATAAAGTCTATATTGCAAATAGATTATAAACAGTACTGCAATTAATTAGAGTTACAAATCATGTACTCAATTAAATGTGTTTAGTAAGCATTCATCTTATACAGTGTTCGAAGTATATACTTGAAACAACATAGACGGACGTGATCATCTAAGTCAAAGACAACCAAACCATTGAACAACGAGATGACCTGATCTTCAGGTTCAAATGCACAACACTGTGTGAATCGACAATTACCTAACACTTTTGCCAAATATAACCATAAACATGTGCGTATTTTTATATGACATTGGCAAAAAAGTATAACATGTAATGCAAATGTTGAGTAGACAAGACCGCACCCCGAACATATCCTATCATAGCGTCGCTCGAAGTGTTTGCACATTAAGTTATAGGCTCTTGAGCAACTCCCATTATATGACGGATTTAGCGAGCTGAAATGCCAAAAGTTGCATATGTCGTATGTGTTATGTACTTGACTAAATAGAACCAAGTCTTTGTCTGTTGATAAACGCTTCTTCCATTCGTCCTCTATCGTAGTTTGTATGGCGACTTTAACAGTTCGTTTCCACGCATTCGCATTGGGGAAATGTCCGGATTGGATGTAAGTGTTTATAAGTTGTGTCAGGTTGTATTTGCCCAATATCGACAATATATCGGGTATGAAGCCTGTTGCTTTCATCGGGAACATGTGTCTCTATTTTAATGTATGTTTTTTTCATTTATGTGCAGCTGAACACAATTCTGGTAGAAATATTTGCTTCGGGGCTTACTCACCTAAGAACCACGTGTCTCTAGTTAAATGCATGTAAGTTTTTCACAACTGTGTCGAACAATATTTGCTACTGGGCGTGTTACCTTACATGATTCAGGTAGAAGTATAGGTTATTAGACTTGTAAACCTAGAACAGTGTGTCTGTTGTTTTGTGTATTTGATCATATCTTCCATGGCTGCACGTGTAAGATAGGTTCATCCAAACTCGAACGTAGAGTGTTTTAGCGGAAACGAGGTTTACCGTTTTCTCTTTACAGATACAAAAATAATATTCCAATACTTCTTTAAGTTGAAGCAACTTCTGAGAGTCGTGTTCAAAGCGTAAACGCAGACCATAAACTGACCGGCTAGTCACAGGTAAAACACAACCACAAGAGTAGAAATAAGCCAAAACATATATTTTTAAGATTACTGTTTATTTAGAAAAATCGAAAAAGAGCACAATAAATGAGGGTGTTAAAAGTAAAAAAAAAACAAGTTTGTATTGTTATTCTTTATCATCTGGCCACTATTCAATAACGTCTTGAGTCTGTTTGGATAAGTGAATACCTAAATGTTACAAATCATCTGTAAGTCAAATAATTTTGTTCAAAGAGGTTTGCCTGACTGTAACTCAAATTATTGCCGTAATAGTTTCTATTCTATCAATTTCTAAACGAGATTGAACTTTTGTTTTCTTAAGTACGTGTCCCAACCTCATAATCAAAACGTTAGTGATTACATACCTTGAGCCGTGAAAAGACCAATTGGTATAATTATCAATAAGAAATGCAGTGCAAACAGGGCATTATCAGAGGCAGCTAAATATATAAAAGTGAACTGTGCTACTGGTGTGAATTAACAAGGCATTTCCCATTGACCAAAGGTGTCACCATAACTACATGACCAATTCGCAAATCAAACACTTTATAGTAGTGCACGACTTGAAAGACAATTTAATTGAAGCTGTTGTGGATCTTAATATGACAGAGTTACAAAGATTAAAAATGTTGATGTTCAGTTGGCTCTTAAGATCGTAGTTGAAGTCAGGTGACGAGTTCTGCTCATATTGATGCAAATCATTGTACACTCTTGAATGCATAGCTCGGCTTTGCAGAAGGTAACTGCCCTTAGTGGCTCAGAATACAAGTATTTAAATATTGTTAACTGATTTGCATTTAACATTACATATCTATCAAAAAAAAAAAGTAAAAACAATAAGTAAGAAAATGGAAAATTATCATCGACTAATTGCATCTTATACACAAAACAGCAGTCTATGTTAAAGTATGTCTTTATGTATTTATGCGAAAGCTACATAAACAAGCTTAGTAGCAAAAAGTTTAAACATAATCCGGTTAAATGGCACTGGGTAAACATCAAGGACATAAAACATACAATCACAAACAAGAAACATGGAAGAACAGCACAAAACTCCACAAGCAGCACAGTGAATACATGCTTTATATAAAAAAAACTAGGTATGTTTATCAAGGATTGTTAGGTACTGCCTTGGAATTGTCAGTAAAATGTAAATTTACTGGGGGTTTAAACCAGTTTAAGTGCAAAAACCTCACTCTTATCCCAACAATCCTAAATAAAGATAAAACACAAAGGGTAAATCTTATCAAATTATGCATTAACTTGATGTAACTTAACAATAAAACAAATAGGTAAACCCCAAGTACTTCTATGATTAGAGATCCCAACTCTATCTGCAAACGGAGGGATTCAATTCAGAGCACCTAATGCAAAAAAACATTTCAAAGATACGATGCAGTCATTGTGTGAAACTATAAACATCACACACAGTCTGCCTCATAACATATAAGGTTTAAAACTGTGTGATCATAGAGTTTCATAACAAAAAGCATCATTGTACTAAAACTTGGAAGAAATAAAGAAAACATTATTAAAAATAAAAGCGACATGTATTAGCTTTCCTTCCAAATGATTTGAAAATGTAAAATATTTGAAAAAATGAAGTCACATGCCAAACACTCCGAGTCAGCCAAAAAAACTCTCAGCCAAAAATGTTTTAAAGATTACATGAATTAGCAAAATCTTCATAAAATCAAAGGACTGAAAGCTTAGTTATGTAAGGATGCTATATTCAAAGGACTGAAAGCTTAGTTATGTAAGGATGCTATATTCAACCCTATATTTTATTTTCTGAAATTCATCTTCAAGAACTAGAAGGCAAGTGCCCTTCAAAATATTGCCTTTATATCAACGGTTTAAATAAATCCCAAGTAATACATTGAGTCTATCTGCCCAACATCCTGCTGGAAACATTTTAATCTTACGAATTTTCTTTAAAACATCACCATAAAAATCTTAATGAGCAATACTATTAGCAATCAGCGATTTAAGACTGCTATTGTTCTTTGATATGAGAATATAATGACCATTTACAAATTTTGAGAAAGTTTTCCTTAATTTAAAACTTTTCCTTTATTTAAAACTCTGTTTTAGAAGTTTTTCCGTCATAAGTTTCCTGCGAGAGCTGAATCTTTTTACAGCTGTACATATTCTAGCAAATCTTATCAACTGCGCAATAAAAACATCATACGATAGTGAACTAGGAACATATCCATTTAAAGACGGGTAATTCATTATTTTAAAATTAAAATCATCACGTTTATCATAAAGATAAAAAAATCAAAAATGGTATTTACAAACGAGTATTTTGGTAATGATGCCTTCATTAAAATTCATATCATAGATAATACCTATAGGATAATGTTTGATATTTCAATGATCGAAATGCCTTAAAATACTCAGATAAAAACACGGGAATTCCAACTGTCATAGTTAAAAGGATTTTTTCACTTGTACGTATGAAATGACTCAGGTATTTAGTCCCAAAAATAGTAGTTATTAACAAAACAATATCAACAAAGACTCATCTCTAAATAATCAAAGTATTAAAAAGGAATTAAATGAAATAAAATCATAATAATCAAGAGTAATTTTAAACTATGTACAAACATTGAATCCTGTACTGAAAATCTACAATTTTGCAAATAAGCTAATATAAGTGTCCAATACCGAAGTAGACTTGGTTAGTCCTAAGAATATTCTGGTGTATTATCAGTTAAGTAAAACATGAATGTTACGTATGTATGAAAAGGATCAACCATTCGGATAAATATATCCAAAAAGTAAAAAAGTAAATTATTTGACAGAAATTAGGATTATGCTGAATTATATCAATTACATCGAGTGAAGCCAGTAGGTAGTAAATTTCCTACAAAATTTATTTTGGGTCCAAAAACTGGCGCTTTATTTATTTTGTGTACAAGCTAAATTAGAATACTCGAATAGATATTTTCATTTTCAATTTGGAAATGATAAAACATTGATAATTCGAAATCTTTAATTTACTACAAAACAAATAATGTGAAAGTAAAACAAAACCAAATCAGCGTATAAGTGTGTTTAAAAAGTTGAAGACTGTCATTGCTCTGGGGTCAAATTAGTGGTATTTACTGACTTTTAAGGTATATATTTGATACTGCTCAGTTAATCACTCTCGATTTGCTGAATTTATCTTTTAATACGTTCGTATTTCGGTAAAACACTTGTTACTTAATACGATATGATTACGCTTACATTGCAACAGGTAAAACATAAATGATCTTTGTTTCAGTATTGAAATGGCTACAACGCTAAGGAAATCGTAATACCTTTTTATTTTAACATTAACAGGTAAACTCAAGTATTAATATCATATAAGAATAAAACGCAAACAAAACGTTAATTTCAGATATAAACGCTAACTATATTCACAAGCAATATATATTTCGCAGATGATTGTAATAAAGCCATTAAAATCGTAAGTTAACAATGTTATTGCAGTCCTCTTCAGTCACACACATCAGTCAATCAATCGTCAAAAGCCAACTTTTCAACCTCAACGAAACAAGACACCATGTGTCCTTTAATTCCGCTGAAGAGGCTCGACCAAGCTGTTAAGGGAAATGTATTAATTATTTAGCAATTGAAATACAACAAAAATACAATAGCGATAGAATTCCAGTTTTCATGGCAATGTCAACACCACATTTACATAAGACAACGGCATATGTACTTGATTTAGTAATTAAAATACAACAAAACTATAATAGCTGCCACTTTAAATATCCAAATAAACTGAAACATTTATAATTCAAGAACACACATGTATGTGTGTACTCACTAGCTATTGAAAAGTAACGAAACGACATGAAAGGAGTAATATTTTTATAGTTGCAATAAACAACAAAACCTGAACCTGGTCCCTGGAGTACGTATTAACAAATACCATCACCATTTCTGAATCTGACAGCGTAGTAAAATATTTTTGTGTCTAATATTAATGGAATTGTACTTTAATATGCTTTTATTTTTTCTTCCCGTGTCTATTATTTAATTATGTTTCTATGTTGCTGGGTTGATTGCACCATCTTATCAAGAAAATACCGGGTCGCTTTTTATTTATGTCTATTAGAATATAAGGGTTTTTTTATTACTTGAGCAAAAAAATAATCTTACGAAATTGTATCGTATGTTCACTACTAAGAAGGTCAATCATTGTAAATTCAGCAACGTTAAACAACAAATTATCTGTTTTATCTGATACAGTTAAAAACTTTACCTTTACTCCTCCAGCATTTCGGACGCTTCCTGAAAAAAATAGAAAAACGCAAAACCAGTAAATAGAAACCACAGATGAAACCACATTGTCAAACTAAATAACGAACACTATGATAGTTTTGAAAGTTAAATTAATCCATGCATCAGAATCCCACTATCATTTGGTCAATGCATTGACAAATTTCTGCAACTCGTCTGTTAAGGAAAGAACGAACAGCAGCAGTTTGAACATCTCAATAACAGAATCAGAAACTCAGTCCCAAACAATCAGTTTATTATACATCGAAGTTAACCCATATCAATGATAGGTGTAACGCTTTTATGTCGCGCTAGAACTTAAACTAGCGTTTTTATTTTGTTTTGAAAACAGAATGCAGCTTGAGCTAGCGTAGAAATTATAGGCAGCGTAGCAATTACCATCAGGTTTCAATCATTAAGTTTTATTAAGTCCATGCTGTTGTTTTTAAGCGTTTTGAAATGGAATCAAAGTGAACATTCACATGATCTCTATTACGGATTGAATACACTACAATATAGTTGATAGCGATTTTCATTTTCTTATTTGGCCATACCTCCATAACTTTAAGAGCCATCTTTGCACTTGCATTCTTAGCAATTCCGGTTTCTTTTAGCAATGCAGTGTAAACGTCAACGGCTTCCTTGAACTCATCCTTGCTCACTTCAAGGTGACCGGCGTGCCGTCTCTTTCGAGCAACCTCTCTCGACTTTTAGAAAAAAAACACGTTCTTTTGTTTACAAAATATTAACTTATAATAAATGTTTGTGAAATAGAGATTCTGCCATATAGCCTACACTATTCAAAAAAGTTTGTTCCTTTATTTTATATTCAAAAATACCACTTTCTAGGTTTGTCTTTTCTAACATGATAAAAGAATTATTGGTTACCATATAAAGTACCATATTTAAGACATAGGCACAGAACATTTCATTGACCCATTTCTCATATTTCGTAATATCTCAACACAGTAGAATGAAATAAAGAATTTAGCCACAAGAAGAACAAGCAAATATATTTTAAACTGAAAAAGGTGTAGAAATATTGTGTAATTATACGTATATATAAAAATACCTTTGAAGCAACATCAGGATCATTCAACTTGGTTGACATCTCCTTGCAGTTAATGATAATGTTTATCAGGCCGTTGAAGTCGACCACAAATGCGCCCTCGGAATCTTTGTAGCCATGTTGCATAAATACTTTGGCCAATTCCCACGGGTCAGTCGACCACTTTCTGGCATCTGTATTTTTCCAAAAAGGGGTGTTGAAAGCGTGCTGATCCACCAAAAACTCCCTGATACTGTCACAGTATCCAGTGGGACAAAATGGCTTGTACTCTATTTTGCCACGTTTTGGCTTTGGTGGTATCAGGTCTTCCGTAGAACACTGATCACATGTGGCGTCGCTTTCTAACTTTTGCTTTTTTCGGACTTCCGTAATAACATTCTGTTGAAGTTCGCTCGATGCGTTCATTGTGAAGTGACACAGTCCTTCTTTAGCTTGGAAAGCAGTGTTTATCATAGCGGAAACCGCTGTGCTATGCATTGGACTGTAAATTATTGTAAATGTAAAACAAATGTAATTACAACAGCGTGTTCATAGACAAAATATAATAAAACAAACAGTATCAGACTTTTATTTAGGATCTTAATATTTCCTTATACTAATATTGTAACGGTTCCATAGAAAGGAAACGCTTACTCAATTACATAATATACACACATAATTTATTGATGACTCGTGCTGATAAATGTGACGTAGTACCGATAAATCGACAACTGGTATTACACAAGACTAAGAGGTCTTCCTTCAATGTATTTTTCTGCTCGCATTTAAAGATATTGTTTTGTGAAAGCGAGGAAAAAGATAACTTTACTTTATATCTACTTTGATAGTTTATTTAAGTAAGTATGCTAATGAAACATTACCTTCGCGAAAGATGCAGACACTTTCGTAAGTCGCCAAATATTTTCAATCCCAATACATCATCAATAATCTGTAGGTTGTACAATACATATGATATAATTGATTGCCTGTTCAATGTGTAAATATAATAAATGCATTTTATAATTGTATATCACCCTATATATGAATTGTTTCAGGTAGTTACAGTGAGTAAATATATGTCCACGTACAACAAACATAAATTATTTGATACGCCCGAAAACTAATTTGCTTGAAAAGATTGTGTAAAGTTTCAATGTGTTGTACCGTGCTTAAGATAAGCAATCCTTGTCACATTGGCATATACATGCGGTTATCTGCACGCAAAGTATTGAACGATTCATATCCGCCCACTTTTCACCGTTCCGATATAGGCGTTCAGTTATAGACAAACATAAACGATATATCCAAACGTGATATACATCTAGTTTGGGCCTATGATATAGTATACTGTAAATTATGAGCAAATACACTTGATTCGCGAACACGCTTTTTAACCGCACATTAGCCTACCGAGTACATACATGTAGAAGCATTTCTGTATACATTCTTACTCTTATCTAAAACCTGTAGAAAAGTATGCTTTTGGTATAAGTTAAAGGCACTAAATCATTCATGTTTAAATGTCAGTTATAGAAATATATCTCCGCGCCAGTTTCCCTATCCAAACACTTTCACAGCAACAGTTTACCGAAGTTTGAAACGTGTTTTTGCCGTCCATTATGGTAGCCACCGTTTATACCTTATTGTCCAGCTTTAAGAACTCTAGTTTATCATCTTATTCGCCATACCCAATCATGGATTAAACTCAGTATCAAACGAACATGTACCATAGACCATTGATTGAATTGATAATGAACTTTGATTTTATACTTTAATGAAACTTAACTCGAATTCAAAAGTTCTCATTTCATAGCACTGTTCAAGTTTTGGGCGATTTGTTAGGACATGTTCTACAGCATAATTAACAAAGTTTTCATAACTCCATCAGTAACTACGATATGTTCATGTTCGGGAGATAAACAATTTATCTACATGTTGAAATACCTTTAGAATTGCAAACATGTTTTTTTTTAATTCATTAATTAACTTTTTAAGTACCATTGTTCAATGTTGTAAACATATGTTTTTATGAAACACATCTACCGATGTACCTTTTCTATTTTCTTGACTGATTCTACCGCCTTCGGGTATTTAAGTATCGCTGGATCGTTCAGCAACTTCAGGTAAATATCTGCTCCATCGACAAAGTCCCCAATCGTCATTGTATCCCCTGACATGTGCCGTGCACGAGAACTGAATTTCTTCGCCTGGATTATAAGGCGCATACATGTATTTAAACAAGGCAACTTCAATATTTTACAATAGAGTTCTATGAAATAAATGTATCCTCAAGTAATAAAAAAGTATATGGACTGAATATATATTTATAAATAATGGGATTGATGCGGGTTTCGCATTAAAACGGTTTGTGAAACAGTCACTGATAATTGATTTAATTTAATTCAACCCAACGTTTTATTCCCACAACTAACACTTAAATGCGAACCAATTAAAATACAGGAAATAAAATGCATTTCGAACTGGAAATGACATACATTATCATACGCCTATCTTGTTCCTATCATTAATATTTTATATTTGTCCATTGTATATACGAGTCGTCTAAACAACAGGCGTAATACAAATTATGTAAAATCAACTATTATTATAATCAAATAGTGGGTTAAGTTGAATATGGTTTGCCAATAAATAATAGATGTTTTATTTAGGACCAATTCGAAACATATCATGTAATTACAGTCAAACTGCGATCGCTCGATGACGCCGGGGCCTACGTTAAAATCGTGAATGATGTTTCGAACGACCCACGTTTTTATTTATGTCCTTTATGGAATGTCACAATGTATTTTCTGAATTAAAGGTCGTCATTTCGATTGTTTATATAGGACAGGGTTTCGTAAAAAGGCGTGAAATTATGACCTCAAGGTAATCATAAAGTTTTGCGCATGATTTGTGTATTTGGGACCTGCAATGGTGCTTGACTCCTCGACTTATTTAGGTTTTAATCCAGCGTTAGAATATGTTATATGACAATAGCAGGAATAACGGTCGGGACCATGCTTCGACATCGACTGACCGCCAGGTCTCAAACGATCGCCAGTTCGAACTACCTCTTTGTAATTGTACACATAAGTATCAGTTCGAGAAATGATCACCTGCTGCGATCGTTGATTAGCGGAATATTTGATACATTTCTTTGGACATATACTTACGTATTTAAAAATACTTACATTCTCCGCAATGTTGGCATCCTTCAATTTATCTCGGGCCGTTTTGCAATTGACTATGACATTTAGGTGACCATGTAGGTCAACGTCTTCAAAGGTGTCTTTATCTTTGTATCCCGGGGGCATAAACAACTTGGCAACTTCTATCGCATCTGTGTTCCACTTTTTAGCATCGGAGTTTCCCCAACTAGGACGTTTGTAAACATGATCTTTACGGAAGACATTCTTCATCTCATTGCAAATTTTGTTGTTGCATTGTTTTGGAGGTTGGACTGTAGTTCTTTGTCCTTTTTTGATCTTTGTTAAATCATCAGTTGTGCAACTGTTGCAGGTGAAATTCTCGTCAAGCCCATTCTCGGTCTTGGCAAATTTCTGCGCTTTAGCTTGCAACTCTGTCACATTATCCTCTACAAAGTCTTGAACGCCATGCCTTGTCTCTGCTTCTAGTTCTCGTAAATGACTTAAGTAAATAAAAGAAACCGACAAGGTATATGAAAATGACCTTAACAAGTATATATCGGCGTTATATGGGTTTAACAAAAACCTAAAAAGGCCAAACTGGTCTTTTCAAAACATGTTTTTGTTGTTTCAGCTGAAGTAATAATAATATTTCAAACATAAATAATAAATTATTTTATGTGTATGTTTATATTGTTTTACTCATTTAAACTAAATGCATTTTTTTGATTGTCGTTCAACATATCTGGAGTGTTCGTTGTCTAATTAATTAGGCAACTTTTTGCAAATCCTGAAATCCGTAAAAGCCGAGTTTTGCCTCTCCATTAGTTGTTAAGTACCTACAAGTACTTAAGGCCCCATAAATAATTAATAAGAAATAATTTTGGTCGATATTTTTCTGAACAATTATTTACATTGATATGTCACGATTACTTCAATAAAGAACCATGAAATTATGTATTCTTAGATTTTTAATTGATTATGAAAACTATGTTATTCACTCGATATAAATGATATGCTACAACGTAGTCAATAATTCATTTGAAATATACAGTAGTCAAATATCTATATTATAAGCCCTTTTAATAGGCACAAGGACATTACCCAAACAGCATTGAACGATATGCTAAAAAAACATACAGTCACCGCATATATACCACGCCCATCAATATACTTATCTTTGCACAAGAACATTTCTGCTTCTGAACGGATAGTAAAACCGGACTTTATTTGAGCTCGAGATAACATGGGGTTTAATATCGGGTATATACACAAAACAACACTCTTTGGCAAACGATTATCAATTGTCACAAATTATAATAAAAAAGTCATATTCACTCCCTTATTGAAGATATCATTGTTTATCGGCGAATAGTTAAATAATTGGTGTTGATTTTGTGACATGAATAGTATGAATGTACTGTTAAAAAAACAGTATAACGTTTGTATAATCAATATCGATATGTTCAAAATTAAATTGATTAATTTAGGTGAAATTAATATATTTTCTGAATGTTTTAAATTTCTTTAACTTATTCATAATGGTTTTTAGATAAAATGGAGAGTTTAAACATAAATAAATGATAGAAAAAATGTATTCATTTGATGACTTCACTATATGAACTTTACTTTGTAGATGATACTTAATCAGAAAATAATGTAAATAATTTTATTAAAATGCCTGCGCATTTCCATTGACTGGGCTACGGGTCAATAGTAATAAAATTCCCTACAAACATTTTACTTTGAAAGAACGCGTGCTTTTGTGAACATTCGTATAAATCCATTTTGACGATTCCACGATTTTCTTTAGCTGTTCTTCATTAGATTATAATTGTTGAATATAGAGCCGAAACCAAGACATGTTGTAATTGTTGTGTAGTACAGCATACAAGGTTAGTGCCGTTGATAGAACAAGTTTATATTTCAAGGCGGATAAATAGATTGGGAAAATTTAACAAGAGCCTTTAAATAAAAGAGACAAGTGTTGTTGTTATTTCACTTTAACGACACAGTACTTCAATGTGGCTTTTTTCTACAACCTGTTCAAAACATTAACATTCAAATTTATTCCATACGTTTATCGTCAAGGTAAATGTATTATAATAATGCAATAGCAATTCAGAGCAGAAAAGCTTTCGAGTGTACATAAACGTTGAACATCACTCCATAATTATCAATTCATGTAACATGATTCCGCAAGTCACATGTCACGATTAAAGATCACGAGTATATACATAATCGCCACAATTTCAATGGGTTTAATGTATGACGATATTAAAGTAAATAAATGCTGGATGATCAGAACTGCACTTGCAAATATGGTGTAAGTGAGATGTGTCATTTACAACAGAAATGGAATAAGCTCTCGTATAACGCTACTTATGTTTCAGCATTTTGCTGATATGATAAGTCTACTGAATTTCGGGTCAGTGCCATTATCATGCATAGTGTTTGAACTTTCTGGGCTAGTGATTGTCGAGGTTGGTTGTTGGTGGACTATTGGTAAGATTCTAGAGTATTGTTTGTCTTTCCCGCTATCATTTCAGAACAGAAAATAAATGAGTTTTCGCGGTTACATGATCAACCGCCTGTAGATAAAAAACAGGAGGTCAACAAACCAAAAAAAAACAACTTTACACTGCACCGTATTATTTGATCGACTTGACATATAAAAATCCCATTTCACTCCACTTTTAAAAGGTTACGGTTTAATTTCATAATTACAATAATACACATCCTGTTTTATAGTCAAACTATACCATTCCATGCACATTTGGTTTAAATATTATTTAAAATACAACAAAAACAAGATTCTAAATGATTTTTTTTTTGGAGGAACTTATTCGGCACTGGAGTGGCTGGTATGGATACTTAGGTGTTCATTTTTTTGCAATTGTATGTGTAGGACACCACTTTATTTTCGGTTAAGTTGCAGTGGGCTTGATGACTGTTTAACTGATACGTATCAAGTAGTCATAGTATTGACTTAAGCAGTATAGCCAGGGCTTTATTGACCATCGATAAATATTGATTTTGTTTATTAAGAAAAGTACAATGATGTTGATTAGTCTTATTCATCATTTATTGACATTGGTGTTCCCACGCTGAGGAATCGCGTGAAAAAAGAACATCCTAATGAAACGTATGATTTAGGGTAACGGAAATTAACTTCATCCTAGACGTATCAAACACACTGAACACATATTTGTTACAATCTTAAACCATCATGTAAATATGAAAGCATATATTTAATACTACATATTAATAAATGACAATACTTAAGCATCTATATTCTC
Organism: Mya arenaria; assembly: GCF_026914265.1. Lineage (NCBI taxonomy): Eukaryota > Metazoa > Mollusca > Bivalvia > Myida > Myidae > Mya > Mya arenaria. The sequence goes on from NC_069137.1 coordinate 19,803,780, forward strand.
AAATACATGAAATAAAGGAAACCTATGCTAGAATGTGTTATAGGCATATAATATATGAAAAAGTTATTACCCAAATGAACAATGGCTTTGCGCTTATGTAAAAACTTATTTTAAATGGAATCATTTGAGCAATGATTTAAATATGACCTTTCCGGCTTGAACATGAGCATAAATAAGATATATTTTGAGCATTATATCAAACGTTAAATTAGATTGTTTGGTATCCATGACAAAGCAAAGATGCATACTTAACTCAGGTAAAGATTATCTTAAAAAATTAAATAAAAAAATACAATATATCATATAATTACATCATTTTTACACGCTAAATTATTGCGCTAAAATGTTTAATTAACTGTTTCAACATCATATCATCCTGTTAATTTATGGTGTTAACATACTGTAAAATGCATATCGTTTTGGCGATAATTGTGCTTTTAACTGCATACGTCAAGATACGTTAAATCACTTGGAGTATATTTTGGAAATGATAAACATGAATGTATAAATTTAAGCTGGAATGAAAAAAATAGATAAATGTAAACAATTGATAAATAATTGGAGTAAAAGAAATCTAACTGTCTTTGGCAAAATAACTGTTATAAAATCTTTACTTTTTCCAAAACTTGTATATCTTGCTCAAAATATAGTAATGTCTGATTCAATTATAAAGACTATAAACTCCATGGTTTTTGAATTTCTTTGGAGTGGAAAAAAGATAAAATCTAGCGTAAAACAGTTATGGGAAACAGACTTGAAGGTGGTTTAGAGATGCCAGATTTTGAATATTATTCTAAAACAATGACATTAAAATGGGTGATTAATCTGACTGATACAGTTGATGCAAATTGGAAAAATATCAGTAATATTAGACCAAGTTGGAAATAATTTTCTTATTTTTCTTTTATGAATTTAGACCTTATTAAGTCTTTACCTATTAAAACAAACAAAATCACACTGTTCTATAAGCATTTGTTATTAATATGGATTCAGCAACTTCCAGTGAATCAAACGAAAACACCCAAAAGTTACTTCAATATTAGAAAAGAAATAATATGGGGTTATAAACTCATAAAAAATAAAAGAAACACTTTATCTGGCAAAGCGGAGAAATAAATCGGGAATTTATAACGAGAACCTTTAAGAAATAGAGACAAGTGTTGTTTTTGTTTCGCTATTGACATCGGTATACTATCGATACATTACTTAAATAGGCATTTTTTTCCTTGAAACTGTTCAAAACATTAACATCAAAATGTATTCAATACGTTTACCGTCAAGGTAAATATATTATAAAAATGCAATAACAATTCACTGCAGCAAAAGCTTTCGAGTGTACATAAAACGTTGAACGTTTTCCGAAAGTTAAATAAAGATCACGAGTATGTAATCAGTCGCCAGATTTTCAATGGATTTAATTTAGGACGATATTAAAGTAATAAAATGCTGGATATTCAGAACTGCACTGGCAATATAGTGTAAGGGAGATGTGTCATTGAAATGGAATAAGCTATCGTTGAATGCTGCTTATGTTTCGGCATTTTGCAGAAGGATAAGTGTTCTGAATTTCTGGCCAGTGTCATTATCATGCATAGAGTTTGAACATTCTGGGCGAGTGATTGTCGAGGTTGATCGTTTGTGTGACATTCTTGAGAACTATTTGTGTTTCCCACTGTCATTTAAGAACAGAAAATAAATGAGTTTTCGCGGTCACATGACCAACCGACTGTATATAAATAACAGGTGGTTAACAAACCAAATAACACAACATTTACACTGCACCGTAGTATTTGATCGATTTGACATATAAGAAAACATTTCAGTTCACTTTTAAAAGGTTACGGTTTAATTTCATAATTACAATAATAAACATCCTGTTTTATAGCCAAACTATACAATTCTGAACACATTTGGTTTTAATATGAAATCAAATTCAACAAAAACCAGATTCTAAATGAGTTTTTTTAGGAGAAACTTCTTCGGCACTGAAATGGCTGGTATGGATACTTAGGTGTTCATTTTTTATCGCAATTGTATGTGTAGGACACCCCTTTATTTTTGGTTAAGTTGCAATGGGCTTGATGACTGCTTGATGGATACGTATAAAGTAGTCATAGTATTAACTTTAGCAGTATAGCCAGGGCTAAATTATATGTTAAAATGTGATATTTGATGCATTCAACTCAATTATACTAATTTACAAACATCTTGAACGGTCTTTTCATTAAAAATTCTATGTTAAAATGTCCGATATTGCCTCGTACTTACACTTATATACATTTTTGAATATTGTTCTTTGATTTCTTTTCTGGAGCATAAAGAAAAGAAATCAACCTATCAATAGTTATTTTGTATGTTAGAATGTCTGTGGAGTGTAGATGTAAAGACAAGTGGTTTTGTTTTATACCGTCCCGGAATTGTATATGAACGCGGCATAACTATTTATGGTCAATCGGGAAAACAAACACAACAATTAGCTAGCTGTATGGTACTGTAGCTATACGAAAATAAGACAAGTGATGTGTCACGACGTTCTAAAGTTTTCTCTTAACACGCTATTACGTATGGTGCTTTTATGTTTAGCAAAGAGATGTACAAGTAATTTAAGCTTCGTGCAAGACTAATATATCTTTCTTATCTGTATTTAATGTATCATTTACACTTTTGTCAAAGGAGTCATGTTGTGCAGATGTAGGATTTTTATAAATACGAAAAGATTAGCGTGTTTATAAATAGTATTTAAAATTGATGCATTAGTTATACAAACAATATCAAACAAATTTAACCGATTTTATGTCTACATTCACGCATTTTTCTAGAAAACAAAATAATATAACTGACGTAAACACTTGTTTCCTTGCTATACAATTTTATAAAAACAAAATGTAGATTATAACGTTGTTTTCCTGCCTTTTATAATTGCTGCTGATATATTCAATTTCAGGGTAATTTAGAATGCATGATAAACGTTGCGATGTATTCGTATTTTTATTTGAGGAAAAGCTAACACTACCTTTACGATTAATAAGTTTTTATGTTATAATAGTAGATGTTCTACATGTTATCAGACAGGAACAGTTTTTTACCTGATCATATATGTTAAAAACACATATAAAGATACAGTAAAATTAAAAATAAACAATGAAATTTATTTTAATTCCATTGTCATATTATTTTCAGTGTAAAAATGCAAACATGCAATAGATTACGATATATACAACGTTTGTTTGGGGAAAAACAACATACATACCGTGCATTTCTTTCTTTGATCCTGGAAGTAAAAAGACATACGTCAATAGGATGATTATTTCCGACCAGTATACCTTATATGTTCATATAAAATATACAAACGATCGAAATCTCAAAACCTTGTCAACTTAACGCATTTTTTAATTATGAAATTGATCTTACAGCTGTCAATAAGACGACCCATATAAACTTAAATCTTGTATACCAATCAAATTGATTCATTAAGGAATTGAAAGTTGAAATAAATAACAATCAATAGTCAAAGACATACTATTAATCGTATGAGCAAAGTAACAAGACAGGCTTTTGATAATGTATGTCATTTCCAGTTCGCAATACGATTTAATTTACAGTAGTTTACTTGATTCGTATTTAAATTTTACTTGTTGGAATGAAACATTCAATTTGAGTTAATTCATTCAATTGACTATCAGTGTCTGTTTCACATACCGCTTATTTGCGAAAATCCCATCAATAATAAATGTAATTATTTTGAGGCATGTTTTGGGCCCTTAAAATTTACTAAAATATGTTTCTTCTGAATATTGTATTTACTGGGTTTGACCCTGTAGTTTTCGTTGTATAATGTAACTAGGTTCTGAAGTTGCTGAACAATCCCAACGTACTAATATTCTCGACGGCGGTAAAATCAGTCAAGAACTTAGAAAAGGTATATCACTAGATGTATATATTGAAAGCACATGTTAACAACATTGAACACTGGTACCTTAGAAGTTATGTTATGAATGAAATAACATGTTTCGTACTTTAAGTGTAAAACAACATGTAGATATAGAGTTTATCTTCCGAACACGAACATATAGTAGAAACGGTTGGATTAATGAAAACTTTATTCAATTATACATTAACACATGTCATATAAACTGCCGAATACCCTGACTGTGATATAAAGTGAGCATTGTTGAATTAGACCTCGAAATAATCAAAGTATGGAATCAAACTACATTGCCAATTCAATTAAAACACGCCAATGCTGTGTTTTCGTCTTATATTGCGTTTAACAAATAACTGACGATGGTCAATGTGTTAATAAGTACGATGCTTAAAGCTGGATAATTAAGTGTAGACATTGGCCAATGTAATAGACGGCAAAAACAAGTTTGAGTGTTTAGTATAATGTTGCTGTGAAGAAATGGGCTAGCGAGATTGGCGACGAAATATAATCCGTCAACTGACCTTTAAAGATAAATGTGTCATTGTCTTTTTACAGTACTAAGATCAATCCATTTTGCAGGTTTAAATATGATGTTTAAGCAAAAAGCTTCCTTGTATCATGTGTATTTTGCATTTGTTTTACAGTATACAGTAAATGATTGCCTATTATGTGTATATGGTTGCGCGTATTGTATTGCGTGTTGTATATAACTTAACTCAATTATCGGAAAGGTAAAAGTGGGAGGATATTATTCGTTCAATACCTTGCGTGCAAATAACCGCACTTTTACGCTGTTTCTGAAAGCACGGTACAACACATTGAAATCTTACACATGCTCAAATAATATGTTTCCAATATTCGGTTTTCAGGAGTAGATAATAATAGATGTTACTTTGTACTTGGACATATATCTATCTAACTTATCTTACCTACGCAATACATATATATAGGGTGACAGTTAAGATTATTAAAGTATAAACAATGAATATACTTTGTTTTACTAATTAAAACCACAATTCGATGATATCATATGCATTGTATAGCCCGGCCGTACAATGTATTCTGAATCTAATGACGTTATTTCTTTTTTAAAATAAGACTTGAAATATTACTTACAGATTATACATGAGGTAATGGGATTGGAAACTTTTATCCACTTGAGAACACTTCCGCATCGTTCGCGGAGGTAATATATAATGCGAATAAGAACTTAAATCAAACAATTTTATTAAATTATGTATGAAAAATATTTATATTGAAACAAAAGTAAGAACAAACTTAAACGAAACGCTCATATTTTCTGTTTAAGACAAGTTGTCGATTTCATCGCTGCTGAGTCATAATTATTCATCGGCACGATTAGGTTAATCAATGATGTGTGTAGATTATACTAACAAAGTAGGCGTTTCCTTTCTATGAAATTGCTATAGTAGTATTACAAGGGAATAATTAAGATCCTAAATAAAAGGCCTTTGTGTAATATTTGATATTCCCTATATCAATAAAAAGAAAACCGGAAAGGTATATAAAATGGAGCTGTACAAAATATGCAAATGCGTTAAATGGATATATGCAAACACGTTCTAAATAAAGAAAATGCATATTCTCTTCAATAAATGTCAATATCTGTTTTGTTTTAGCTGAATAATATAATTAAGTTCAATTTTAATTATGATTTAATCTAAATGTATGATAGATTGTCGGTCAACATAAATAACTATTATCCCGAGTGTTTGTCATCTGTTATGTTAGCGAACCTCGTGCAACTCGGTTGAATTTCGAAAGGCGTATTTTGCCACCCGTTTAGTTGTTTAGAGCCTACAAGTAACAGTAACCCCTCAAATAATTATTAACATATTATTTTAGTCCAGATTTGACTGAAAAATGTCCTTCATTGACATGTAACAACTACTTTAATAATTCAAAAGCAATTCAGAACACAACAGCTTTGATGGTACGTTTAGCAGCAGTACAATTATCAAATCATGTAGTATTTTTTTTTCCGCAAGTTACACGTTTGGACCTCTCACGTTTCTATGACCATTCAAAAAGTATATAATCCAGTTCTTAGAATCGTGATCGCAGTTTTATAATAATTATAATAATAGTCCTTCGAGCTATTCTTTATAAATAGTATACATCAAACCGTCCGTGTTCGTTTTACACTTATTTATTCTACGTTTGTATATGTATTCTCCACAGTTATTAAAGTAAAGATTTAGTACTTCGACTTTATGTGTTATAAAATCATTACGAACTAGTGATGCAAACGAATGGCAAAACTGATATTCGAATATTCGGTTATTCGATTGCCAAAATAAATATTTTAAAAGATGTAGTTAACTACTGTAATTATTCGCTAAAGTAATAGCCGGGGCATTTCAACCTACTTTATTGTAGCAAGTACGCGCGGCGGATTCTGATTTTCCCCAAATGAGCCTTTGATTTATTTTCATTCTCAGGAAGAAAAAACAAACAATTCATTATGAACAAACAAACAGCAAAAATCGAATAATATCAATTCCGTATCCTTTATATTTCTAAACAATGTGAAATTAGATGGATTCCTAGTCAAATAGCGTTTTGCTCCAATGGAGGGACTTTCCATCGGACGAGCAGCCTCGTTCTGAGATTGACCTCCAAATTGACTAAATATAACTATTGAAAAACCAAAACCAACTCGGGAACTAGTAGTATAATAAAACGAAAACGAATTTGACTCATCTACTGTACAACAATATAGTTAATGTATTCTAAAACGCCATATTATACATTTACATTTCAATGCACGGACATTGTAACGAATCATGGAAAACCGTTTAAAGCACATATATGTCACAACATTATTGTAGCAAATGGGATTCATATCATCACGGCGATTTGAGCTGGGTTGCACAACTTAATTTGCAGCCAACACAACACATTGCTGTTAAAGCCGATTCCTAGCGGGTTATTGTAAAATTAGGGGGTCTCTTTACGGTACCTGACGATATGTCCCTACCCTATTACATGACGCGTGTTTAGTGTATTGTCATCACATTAACACCTCTTGGAGAAGGGGTCAATCGTTGTAAAAACAAAACAAACGAACATTATAAACGAAAACATTGTTGTAGAAATTTTTCGAATATTCAAATACCGATTTTGACATTCGAATACCAAACGTTTGATCGAATATTCGAGTATTCGAATTTTCGTTTGCATCCATAATACGAATATATTTTCCGTATTTCTGGCATCTAGAACCCCCTTTGTACAAAGTTGAGCGGTTCTCCAGTTATAGCGCGCTGATCAAAAGTGGTCAGGCATTTTATTCTACGGCTCAGCCAAATGAGCACAGTTTGGAAATGGTCAATCGTGACACTAGGCACACTAAATATGCCCGGCGTTACTATTTTGTGAATTATTTCTGTCTCAATTAGACAGTATTATAACCAAAGCAGTAAATGTTTTATTAAGGAAACTTTGTATCAGCAAATATAGAAAAGGTGGATTCAGCAAATTCATGCAGAAACCTTTGTATGTTTACACACGTCACAATTGAAGATCACGAGTATGTAAGCAATCGCCACATTTTAAATGGATTTACTCAATGAGAACCGCTCAAATATCCTGTTAGTGAGATGTTTCATTCACCACAGAAATGGAATTTACTGTCGATGAATGCTGCTTATGTTTCAATATATTGCGGGTATGATAACTATACCGATTTTGAGGCCGCTTTTCTTTACCAGTGCCACTACCATGCGTATTTCTGGGCGTGAGAGTGTCGAGGCTAATTATTTATGGACTATTCGTTAGATTGTGTACTGATTGTGGTTGTCCTCTGTCAATCCTGAACAAAAAAGAAGTGAGTTTTGCAGTCAGATAACCAACTGACTGTAGAAAAAAAATCACGAGGTCAACTAATCATATAAAGCAAAGCGAACACGGCACCTTGTTACTGGATCGATTTGAATGCAAATGATACAACATTTCAATTCTCTTTTAAAAGATTGATTAATTAATTTCATAATTAAAAAAAGAACATTCTTTGATAGAAGATACAATTCATTTTGGTTTCAAATAGAAAAAAAATCACGTATTATTAAATGGCATTCTTAGGTGCCTGGTGTGGATACTTTGGTGAGTATTGATTTGATCTTAATTTTAGGCCACCAATTTATTTTCGATTAAGTTACAAAGAGCATGATAGTTGCTTGATTGATACGAATAAAGTAGCCATAGTACTGACTTATTTGACATGGGAACATTTAATCAGTATAGCCAGGACTTTATTGACCATCGATGGATATGGATTTCGTTTATTTAGAAAAGTACAATGATGTTGATTAGTCTTATTCAACATTTATTGACCTTGGTGTTCCCACGCTAAAGAATATTTTGATAAAAATGAAACTCCTAGTGAAGCGTATGATTTGGGTTATTGGAAATCTACGTTAACTTCAAGCTAGACGTATCACACACACTGAACACAGATTTGTTGCAATATTAAACCATCATGTTGATGTGAAATTATAAATTTAATACTACATATTAATAAATGACAATAGTTAGGCATCTATATTCTCAAATACTTAAAATAAAGGAAAACTATGCTAGAATGTGTTATAGGCATATCATATATGAAGCAGTTATTAACCAAATGAGCAATGGCTTTGCGCTTATGTTAAAACTTATTTCAAATGGAATCATTTGAGCAATGTTTTAAATATGACCTTTTCGGCTTGAACATGAACACAAATTAGATATAGTATGTTTCATGCATTATATCAAACGTTATATTATAATTGTTGGTATGCATGACAAAGCAAAATTGCATACTTGACTCCGGTCAAGATTATCTCAAAAAATTAAATCAAAATATAATATTTAATAAAATTACAATTTCTTACATGTGATACTATTGCGCTAAAATGTTTAAATCAATATTTCATCGCCATATAAACCTGTCAATTAATGGTGGTAATAACAAACTGTAAAATGCATATCGTTTTGGCGAGAATTGTGTTTTTAACTGCGTTAGGATACAGGATACATACATGTCTATGTGTTGTCATGCATACAAGAAATATGTATATACAGAGTTTGTAAACGTACACTACTTTCTTACCTTTATTTGATTGCATTGAATTTCATTTATACTATTTTAAAATCATATTGAACGTTATATCGTCTTTTCATTAAAAAACAACATGTTGAAGTTTCCGAACTTGCCTCGTACATACACCTTTATACGTTTTTAAATATAATAGTGTTATAAGTACTGCGTTTTGATCCGGGAGGTTGTATTCGACTCCAAGGGATTTATGCAGATTCACGACGCGCAAGCCGAATGAAATCAAAATCTGCAAAAAACACGAGA
>NC_069137.1:19818069-19823069 GCF_026914265.1 Mya arenaria
GGTTCCTATATATTCTTGAATAAATTGGCTCGTTCCAAGACAAAATATTAAAAGCTGTCAAAATGTTCAATCATTAAGAGGGCAGCTTTAACATTTAATCGTTATGGAATTGTTACGTACTTGGTTTTCATATGCTGTTAACATTTAGGGATTGTGAAATTTCGGGATGTTATGCCTCAAAGCAAACCTCGATTAATAATTGATTTGTGCATACAATGCTACCCTTGATTGCTCTGTGTTGTGTTTATGAGGCTAATGAACTGCGAACGTTTACTCTGTCGCAAAAACAACAACAAAGCAATGCCTGGCCTTAAAGATGATACTTGATTGGCTGAGTTCGCGAGACTTATGATTTTGAAACATTTTACACCTTTGAAAAGGCTGAAATACACATTTGTTATAGATGAGTTAAAGTATAGTAAGTTCTTGATTTATTATTATTTCCGATCACTGTTTGATTCAAATTTGGTTTCTGTAATTTAATTAAGTAAGTAATATCATCATTTCCTCGATTATTTCATCCTTTTTAAAACTAATTACAACGCGTATCAAATCACGCGATGATTAGAGCTTTAGTGAAAGACGGTGACGTACCATATCTCTTATATCCAAACATATGTACATACTGTATTCACATATACATATTGTACATAAAACTTGAGGCACAAGCTATACAAAAAAAAAAAAAAAAAAAAAAAAAAACATTTTGAAGTGTACAACTCAAAAAAGTTATTCCATCGACCAACTTTGATTTCATGTCTATATGGCCACATTTTTTAGTTGTTAAGAACCTATACGTAACAGTAATCCCAAACATACCTAATTAGAGAAAATTCTAGTCGACATATGCCCGAAAATTGTATTTTCATATACTTGTTACGAAATATTTCATAATCAAACATGAAATCATGTATTCTGAGAATTTTAAATTGATGAAAACAATGTTACTCACTCGATATGATTGATATGATATAACGTAGTCAATGATCCATATCAATGCACGAGGGTAACTCCACTTTCGTACGGACGTGTAACAGGACTTAAATCGAGCTCTAGATTATTTGGGGTTTAAACTAGGTAATATGCACACAACAACACACTTAGTCACACGATTATCATTAGTTACAAATTATATTACAGTCTTCATATTCACTCCCTTATTGAAGATATGATTGTTTATCGGCGAATAGTTAAATAATTGGTGTTGATGTGTTGACATGAATGATATGAATGAAATTGGGAAAATATGTATGAAATTTATGTGATTATTTTAGGTGAAATTAATATAATTCGTGAATGTTTTAAATTTCCTTCAACATAATCATAATGGTTTTCAGAAAAAAAAGTAGAGTTTAAACAATAGTTAAGTATCAATCTGATGACTTCAGTTTATGAACGTTACTTTTTAAATGATAATTAATCAGAACACAATTTAAATATTTTGAATAAAATGCCTGCGCATTCCCATTGACTGGGTTAAGGGGTCAATAGTATTAAAATTATTTGCATAACATTAATATTTGATAATTACTTTGTAACAACGCCTGCTTTTGAGAACATTTGTATTAATCCATAATGACGATTCAAAGATTTACGTTAGCTGTCATTCATTAGTTTATAAATGTTGAATATAGAGCCGAAACCAAGACATGTTGTAATTGTTGTAAATATACAGAATACTGTGTTAGAGCCGTGGATAGAAACACTTTATCTCTCATATTACTCATTTAGACTACAACGTGGTGTACGGCAAGGTTGTCCTCTTTCTGCGTTGCTTTTTATTATAGTAGCTGAAGTCTTAGCAACACAGTTAAGAAAATGTGAAAATTATGAAGGTATAAAAGTTCAAGGGAATATCTTAAAGTTACTCAACTCGCTGATGACACAACTGTCTTTTTAAAAAATCACAATGAAATACCAATTGTTCTTGATATAATCGATCAGTTTGGAAATTATTCTGGACTGAAACTAAATAGGGAAAAAAACCAAGGCCTTTGGATTGGCAAATCAAAATATAACATAAGTAATATTATGAATAACATAAAGTTTACGTCAAGATACGTTAAACCACTTGGAGTATATTTTGGAAATGGTAAACATGAATGTATAAATTTAAGCTGGAATGAAAAAAATAGATAAATGTAAACAATTGATAGATAATAGGAGTAAAAGAAATCTAACTGTCTTTGGCAAAATAACTGTTATAAAATCTTTACTTTTTCCAAAATTTGTATATCTTGCTCAAAATATAGTAATGTCTGATGGTTTTTGAATTTCATTGGAGTGGAAAAAATATAAAATCAAGCGTAAAACAGTTATGGGAAACAGACTTGAAGGTGGTTTAGAGATGCCAGATTTTGAATATTATTCTAAAACAATGACATTAAAATGGGTGATTAATCTGACTGATACAGTTGATGCAAATTGGAAAATTATCAGTAATATTAGACCAATTTGGAAATAATTTTCTTATTTTTCTTTTATGAATTTAGACTTCATTAAGTCTTTACCTATTAAAACAAACAAAATCACACTGTTCTATAAGCATTTGTTATTAATATGGATTCAGCAACTTCCAGTTAATCAAACGAAAACACCCAAAAGTTACTTCAATATTAGAAAAGAAATAATATGGGGTTATAAACTCATAAAAAATAAAAGAAACACTTTATCTGGCAAAGCGGAGAAATAAATCAAGAATTTATAACGAGAACCTTTAAGAAATAGAGACAAGTGTTGTTTTTGTTTCGCTATTGACATCGGTACACTATCGATACATTACTTAAATAGGCATTTTTTTTCCTTGAAACTGTTCAAAACATTAACATAAAAATGTATTCAATACGTTTACCGTCAAGGTAAATATATTATAAAAATGCAATAACAATTCACTGCAGCAAAAGCTTTCGAGTGTACATAAAACGTTGAACGTTTTCCGAAAGTTAAATAAAGATCACGAGTATGTAATCAGTCGCCAGATTTTCAATGGATTTAATTTAGGACGATATTAAAGTAATAAAATGCTGGATATTCAGAACTGCACTGGCAATATAGTGTAAGGGAGATGTGTCATTGAAATGGAATAAGCTATCGTTGAATGCTGCTTATGTTTCGGCATTTTGCAGAAGGATAAGTGTTCTGAATTTCTGGCCAGTGTCATTATCATGCATAGAGTTTGAACATTCTGGGCGAGTGATTGTCGAGGTTGATCGTTGGTGGACTTAGGTGACATTCTTGAGAACTATTTGTGTTTCCCACTGTCATTTAAGAACAGAAAATAAATGAGTTTTCGCGGTCACATGACCAACCGACTGTAGATAAATAACAGGTGGTTAACAAACCAAATAACACAACATTTACACTACACCATATTTTTTGATAGATTTGACATATAAGTTAACAGTTCACTTCACTTTTAAAAGGTTACGGTTTAATTTCATAATTACAATAATAAACATCCTGTTTTGGGGTCAAACTATACCATTCCATGCACCTTTGGTTCTAATATAATTTCAAATACAACAAAAACAGATTATAAATGAGGTTTTTAGGAGGAACGTTTTCGGCACTGGAGTGGCTGGTATGAATACTTAGGTGCTCATTTTTATCGCAAGTGTATGTGTAGGACACCACTTTATTTTTTGTTAAATTGCAACGGGCTTGATGACTGCTTGATGGATACGTATAAAGTAGTTATAGTATTAACTTCAGCAGTAAAACCAGGACTTTAATGACCATCGATGGATATGGATTTCGTTTATTAAGAAAGGTACAATGATGTTGATTAGTCTTATTCAACATTTATTGACATTGGTGTTTCCACGCTGAGGAATCTTGCGATAAAAGGAACATTCTTATGAAACGTATGATTTAGGGTAATTGAAATCTACGTTAACTCCATCCCAGACGTATCAATACTTGAAATACAGGAAAACTATGCTAGAATGTTCTATAATTCATGAAGCAGTTTTTACCCAAATGAACAATGGCTTTGCGCTTATGTAAAAACTTGAAATGGAATCATTTGAGCAAAGATTTAAAAATGACCCTTCTTGCTTGAGCATGAACTTAAATTAGATATAATATTTTTATGCATGATATCAAACGTTAAATTAATTTTTTTGGTATACATGACAAAGCAAAAATACACAGGTCAAGATTATCTCAAAAATTTAAATCAAAATTACAATAATACATAAAATTACATCATTTTTACACGCGATAGTATTGCTCCAAAATACTTGAGTATATGTTTCATCACCATATCAACCTGTCAAAAATATCGGTAATAACATACTGTAAAATGCATATCGTTTGTGCGGTAATTGTGTTATTCTACTGCGTCAGGGGAACATATGTATGTTGTCACGGATACCAGAAATATATAGAGATAGTGTTTGAACGGTCTTTTCATTATAAACTCCATGTTAAAATTTCCGATATTACTTCGTACTTACACATATATACATTTTTAAATAGTGTTCTTCTTTCTGGAGCATAAAGAGAAGAAAACAACTTATCATTATTTAGTATCTAGGTTAGAATAATTGTGGGGTGTAGATGTGTAAAAGGACAAGACAAGTGGTTTTGTTTTATACAGTCCCGAAGTTGAATATGAACGCGGCATAACTATTTATGGTTATGGTTTTATATCAATCAATCGGAAGTACAATCACAACAATTAGCTAGATGTTATGTACTGTAGCTTTACGAGGATAAGACAAATATTGTGTCATCAAGTTCTAAAGTTGTCTTTTCGTATGGTGCTTTTATTTAAAGCAAACGGATCTACAAGCAATTTAAGCTTCGTGTAAGACTAATATATCTTTTTTCTCTGTAATTAATGTAACATTTACCCTTTAGTCAAAGGAGTCATGTTGCGCAGATGTAGGATTTTTATAAATAAGGAAAAAATAGCGTGTTCATAAATAGTATTTAAAATTGATAAAATTGTTATACAAAATTATCAAACGAATTTTGACCGATTTTGATTTTATGTC
>NC_069137.1:19830569-19835569 GCF_026914265.1 Mya arenaria
ATACTCATGGATAGATGTGTGTTTTCCGACATGAACATATATGTTAAATACATCAATAAAACCGAAATAGAATCCAACATTGAAACATTATTATATTCAATACATTATTATAGCCATTCAGATGTACAAATGTATACTTGAAATAGTTTACGATATATACAACGTTATATTTCAAGAAAGAAACATACATAACGTTCTACCGCTTGTATTCTCCTGGAAGCAGAAATACATTAAGTTATAGGTAAACAACTGGAGTGTGTGTGGTATATTTTGTGATGTACATGATAACGAAAATACATAAAGTTAAATGTGAACACCTGCATAACAAATAACTATAACTATACAATTTGACCCTGTCTCTATTTTATTTTGTTACATTCATGTGTCTCACAGATTCTCTCTAAATTATTGCAATGCCAAAAATTATACCTCCAAATACAGCACACGCAGTTTATGCAAAATGAGTTCCTGAGTGAATTAGTTTCTGGATTTAAATACTTTTAATATGCTTTTTTCAAGTTTAAATATTAGGGCGCAATATTTGAAGTTTAAGTACAAATTGATGTAAAAGGATGTTGAGATATACACTTAAAGTAAAACTTTACAATATTTGCAAGAATGCACAAACTAGCTGCTTGAAATTGTAAACTGATTCTTCATCAAAATTGATATTTGTCGCTTTAAGAAAATGACGTGATTATGGCTTTCGTAGAAATATTTTAAGACGCCTTAACAATCACAGAGTATAGGCCGATGACATACGTTTTTTATCTAATAATGCATAATTCTTTAAACTATTGCCTAGCATTATAAGGTTTAATTTACAGTCTTACTTTTGGCAATACATTATGTGCAAATGGTGTTTTACCAACCTTCATCTGCTACAATGATATTGCTGAATTATATGTTTTGCAGAAATACGAAAAAATCACGTATTTGAGATCAGTCAAGTTTTAAAAAACACACATTTATCTTTTCCGTTAATCTTTCAACATTAATATATACGTGTTTAAACACTCAGTGTTACCAAAGAATTTCTTTATCACACATTATGGTTAATGTTAATATAAATGTATGTTTGATGCCCCAATTCCTGTATGTCAATAGTGTTTTGACTGTGGCTGCAGTAAAACAGTGAATGATATTTTATGCTAGTTTAATTTGATGTTATAAAGTAGCACTCCAAATTATGTGGTTTTTCACAATCAGTAAAGCGTCTGTTTTCGAACAAAAACGAATTGAGTGTTATTGTTTAAAATGTATCAAACTCTAGTAACAGTATACACACATGTTCGTTTAGAATTTAACAGCAAAAGGTCAGAACATTTCATTACTTTGCATTCGATACGTGTCATAATATAACTTTCAACGAACGTATTTTCATCAATCGTCGTAAAAACCGCATCATTAATTAAATATTTAAAAATATCAGCCTTAAACAAGTGTAAGAAATATTCCCCATATATAAAAATGTATAATACATGCACTTTATATAACACAACATGATAAAAAGATGTCAAACGCAATTTTCAATAGGAAAATAAACATTCGGAATTATTGATATGGAGTATCACCAGCGTCCTTAGACGGATGTGTAAGACATATATATACTATATTTTAACTTGAATTGACCAAACTAAGTATATGGCCGTATTTATTATTATCATCATTATTGTCGTCATTATAATCACAGCTGCTGTAGTAGCAGGAGCAGCAGTAGCAGCTAAAGCAGCAGCATTATGTATGCCTAATGTGTGCGTGCTTGTGTATGTGGGTGGGATGGGGGTGTTATTCGTATATTATAATATACGAAAACATTTTTTAACATTTATTCAACATACAAATTGTCTTTGGCACAAATGCAAATTAAATGTCGGACGACATATCTGTGTCCAAATTGAATAGTATTTAGGTAACTTAAGAGGGAAGGCTTATTTTAAAGAAAAATATCGGTGTATATGGGTTGTAGACAGTCAAACAATAACGAATAATAATTAAGAGAGAAGTTTAAAAAAAACGTCCAAATTGCTGCGCTGTGTACGATTATGTATTGCAATATGACAATGTTTAAAGTTAATTTCAGGACTACGGAAGATATACTTGCCATGAAATTATGCTTTGAACAAACCTTATTTTGACAATCAAGAAACACGGGATATAATTCAGTGATAGTGACACATTATATATTCATTGCGCTAAGCACAATCTCATATTGTCTTCTATAAATGTACAAAGTTTAATTAATTTCTTCTCACATTTTTAGTCATGCCCTGGACTCATTTAAAATATGCATAATGTACAAGATTAGTTGACTTTCAAAATAAGTTCCTAAGCGTTGTGACACATTAAATGTGTACAAGTTTCCTATGCATACGTAACCTTATATTATTACAACATAAAAAATGGAAGATAACTTTGCAAAAGTGTGTCACATTGTTTACAATCCAACATAATATGGCTCTATGTTTAAAGTTTGATCAATTCCTATATTGGTGTCCGAGTTGTGATTCAGACAAAAAATAATAAATGGATAAATAGCTGATATTGATTGCATTATTTCACATATGACTGACTGACTGACTGACTGACTGACTCACTCACTGATTGACTGACTGACTGACTGACTGACTGACTGACTGACCGACCGACTGACCGACTGACCGACTGACCAATTGACCGATCGACCGACCGACCGATCGACCGACATACCGACCGACCGAACGATGGACCGACCGACCGACCGACCGACCGACCGACCGACCGACCGACCGACCGACCGACCGACCGACCGACCGACCGACCGACCGACCGACCGACCGACCGACCGACCGACCGACCGACCGACCGACCGACCGACCGACCGACCGACCGACCGACCGACCGACAGACTGACTGACTGACCGACTGAATGACTGAATGACTGACTGAATGACTGAATGACTGACTGAATGACTGACTGACTATCGGACTAACTCACTGACTGACTGACTCACTCATTGACTAACTCACTGACTCACTGACTCACTGACTCATTGACTCACTCACTGACTCACTGACTCTCTGACTCACTAACTCACTAAATGACTGACTGACTGACTGACTGACTAACTGACTGACTGACTGACTGACTCACTGACTGACTGACTGACTGACTCACTGACTCACTGACTCACTGACTGACTCACTGACTCACTCACTGCTTCACTGACTCACTGCTTCACTGACTCACTGCTTCACTGACTCAATGACAGACTCACTGCCTCATTGAATGACTCACTGACTTACCGACTGACCCACTGACTCACTGACTCACTGAATCCCCGACTCACTTACTGACTGATTGACTGAACGTCTCATTAACTCACTTACTAACTGAATCACTGATTCACTTCCTGACTCATTGACTCACTGACTCACTTACTGACTCACTGACTCACTAGCTCTCTGAATCACTAACTCACTGAGTGACTGACTGACTCAATCACTTACTGACTGACTGACTGACTGACTGACTGACTGACTGACTGACTGACTGACTGACTGACTGACTGACTGACTGACTGACTGACTGACTGACTGACTGACTGACTGACTGACTGACTGACTGACTGACTGACTGACTGACTGACTGACTGACTGACTGACTGACTGACTGACTGACTGACTGACTGACTGACTGACTGACTGACTGACTGACTGACTGACTGACTGACTGACTGTCTGTCTGACTGACTGACTGACTGACTCACTGACTGATTGACTGACTGACTGACTTACTGACTCACTGACTGACTCACTGACTGATTTATTTACTGACTTACTGACTCCCTGATTCATTGACTCACTGACTGATTCACTGACTCATTTTTGATAAATTAATGACACCTTAACTTACTGACATGAACGGAATTCACGATTTACAGACAATATAACAGTATTGGTGTGTTGCCAACAAGACAATATACGGTCCCTCTAGTCCCCTCAATATACACAATTGACACTGAATATTAAACGACAGTTGTTGTCCGAGTATATACAAGGTTGAAAAATATGTTTTTCTTACATACTTTAAACACTAGCATTTTTCTTGACACGGTTGTTCTTGAATGGTTGTAGTTTTCTTGACTAGAGTGTTCAAAATCATAGATAAAGTCTGCGTGTTTTCATTTGTTAGTAATCAAAGGTCATTTCAATTGACTTACGCACACTAGTCAACTACTCTTAACTCAATATCCAATTGATATTTCACAGCTTACATTTAAGTTAAAGCATGTGAAAACTCTATATAACTACATGTAGACACAAGTATGTCATGTAACTGATACAGATATATATCATGGTTTGCAATCAGTTTGCAATACTAAATAATACATGCGAAACGTTTACGCGTTTTAAAAATGCTGAACGTAAAACGATCAATCTGATGTAGATGAAGGTAAGGAATGATAAATAATATGCAAATTTGGTTGATCTTGACACAGGACTTCCACTGATATTTCCTGTGGCTTGTTCAGTTGAAAAAGCTTATTTACGCGTTTTAGTATATACAAATTCATTTTAGCTCGATTGTGACGAAAGCTAAGCTTATAGAATCACTCTCGAGTCCGTTTCCTGGGCAGAAACCAGTACTGTGTCCTTTTTTGAGAGGCCATGAGAAAGTACCCCTGATGGGGATCGAACCCACAACCTCTTGGGTGAGAGGAGGACACCTATACCACTAGACCACTCTCACCTCACAACGCGTTTTAAAATTGCTTAACGTAAAAATATTAACCTGATGTAGTTGAAGGTAAGGAATGATAAATAATATGCAAATTTGGTTGATCTTGACACAGGACTTCCACTGATATTTCCTGTGGCTTGTTCAGTTGAAAAAGGTTATTTACATTTTTTTTACATATTTTGAGTGCTTGTTTGATAAACATACTTAGAGTATAATTAACATCTCACAATGTACGAAGCATCCGGGAGATGCAATGATTACATATTATTTTTTTCTC